>NC_045746.1:20203267-20256981 GCF_008692095.1 Etheostoma spectabile | reverse complement strand
ATTAAATCTTCAGATGGTAATATTAGAACTGACCCTGTCGAAAAATAAATAAATCGTTTTAGACATTTAATTCCAATTTGTATGAATCTGATGTTACTTTGGATAAATCCCACTGTGACAGCTGGTTGAATGAGCTTGACTTGCCTCAGTTATCAGCAGAGGAATCAGCTACCTTGGACAGATTAATTTCTATTGAAGATTAACATTGGCTTTGATGGTATTCCCATTGAATTTTATGCAACTTTTTGGGGACAGTTGGGCCTTTTCCTTCTTTACATGATTACCTTCTCTATTGAAAAGGCTGAATTCTCAAGGGATGTGAACACAGCCTTAATTTCCTGAAGAAGGATAAGGATCCTACAGAGTGCTCTAGCTATCGGCCTCTGAACCTGCTTAACGCTGACATAAAAGTCTTTGCAAAGCTTCTAGCCCGTCATTTGGAGTCTCATATGTCAAAATTAATGTACCCCGACCAAACAAGATTCATAAAACGAGCCTAGCAGCAGATGTTAGATGTCTTCTTCACATTGGTGATGCGGCGGAGGACAGTAAGACCCCAATGTCGCTTCTCTCTCTTGACACAATAACAGCATTTGACAGACTAGAGTTGCCATTTTTAATGGTCAGGCTTAGAGCTGATTGGCTTTGGTAAAACTTTCATTGGTATGATTACAGCTTTGTATTCTAATCCCTCAGATCAAGTCACTAACTGGACGCAGCTCCTCCTCTTTATTTCCAATTTCTAGATCCTCCCGCCAAGGCTGCTCCTAGAGTCCTGCATTATTTATCATTTCTCTGGAGTCAATACAATGTCACTAATGTAGTTTACATTCGTGAAAGATATGAAATATTGAACCAATGAAGCAGGAAGTTGTTTGGCTTCAGCAGGAAAACAACGACACCAACTGACTGGTTGGTTCAAAATAAAAATCTGAACCTACACAGCAGCCTGTACAGACATGGAGATCACCTATGGTGACGTCAGAACAGGTTTAATATAAAGAAGTAGCTAATTTCTAAAATAACATCATAACAATAACACTAAATTACCGAGCACACACACTTTAGGCTATATTTAAAACGGGTCATTAACAACGTACACGTTGAAACTGGAACGTGCCGTAAGTATATTTTTGGGGCAGAAAGTCTTTGTTTTAACTTCTTATTTAACATCTCTGAGCGTGTCAGACTGCTGAGCTCCGTACTCATGCCGCCATTTTAACACATCAGACGGAAGAGGTGTCGGACGTGATAAATATCACACTTCTGCCCTTCTTCAGAAATACACTAAAGGCTGTTATTCTTGACAAAATGTCAACAGTGGCGAGCTAAACAAATGTAGACCTCTAACTTAGGATAACCAGCCACAGAGTTACGGACAGGATTTAATAACATGAACTTTAATGTTCAGATAATGGGTCTGTTACTTTCTAACATTTCTTTTATCTGCAAGGAAGTCCTGGAACTACACACCAAAGACTATCAAAAGAAATGTGAACTCATGAATTAATTTTCATAAAGACAAGAAGCATTTTTTTCTTTTACAATCGACCATAAAAAGTATTAAGCCTGACTGACCTGCCGCCGCGTCTTGTAGCACGAGGCCCAAGAGGAGCAGACTAAACCAGGTCTTCATTGTGAGCTGTCTCTTCTGAAGCTCTGAGAAACTTAATTTATTAATATTCTATGTTTGAGTTCCAGAGGAACAGACTCCGTTCTCTCAGCTCGAGCACCATGGTCAACTGAGGACAAAACCAGACGGAGCGCTGTCATCAACCTTCGTCTGAGCCAATGGGAATTTAGACTGAGCGCCTACGTCACGTGTTACCAGGTGATACAGACCAACACAGGTTATGGACGAAAGAAAAAGTAACATGATGTTATTTCAGCCTGTGTGTGAGGATGGGTGTGTGACTCGAACATCTCACATTGACCAACACGTACAGCGAAAGACAGTGTAAGACATTTCAGACCGTCCTGCCAACCTGTACACACTTTAACATCAGTGTAGTCGCTGGAATCGGCCAAGAGTATACGGCTGCTGTTTCAATCCTGTCGGCTCTGCAGCGGGCGGGGCTGCTGACCCGTCCCCGCCCCCCCGCGACTGACACACAGACACACAGCCACACGCGGTGGATGCATGAAAAACTGCAGATGAGACGTAGGCTACAGGATGGCCTAAACTGAGGACAGCTACACTCGTTATTGTTAGGTGCAATGATAAGTTAAAGTCCAGTAAGTAGGCCTACTTTATCAAACCGTATAAATGTGTGTCCCTCCCCAGGATAGGAAATGAACAATGTAGCCTAAACATCAACAAGCCCCTGACAGTGACAGATATGTTCACATTTGATTCATTCAATAGACTATTATTTTTTTGTCTTAAATCCACCACCCATTTTCATAAGTATGTACCATCATTTGTAGCATTCTGAACCTTTTTGGTGAGGTTTCTGAAATCTCAGCCCAGAGTAATTAATTAAAAGAATACCTAATAATTATTATTCTCCTCAAAACAAGTTCCCTTTTTATTTTTAAGCAGCAGCATCATGGTTTGGGCCTGCTTTTCTTCAGCAGGGACAGGGAAGATGGTTAAAATTGAGGGGAAGATGGATGGAGCCAAATACAGGACCATTCTGGAAGAAAACCTGATGGAGTCTGCAAAAGACCTGAAACTGGGACGGAGATTTATCTTCCAACAAGACAATGATCCCAAACATACAGCAAAATCTACAAAGGAATGGTTCACAAATAAACGTATCCAGGTTTTAGAATGGCCAAGTCAAAGTCCAGACCTGAATCAATCGAGAATCTGTGGAAAGAACTGAAAACTGCTGTTCACAAACGCTCTCCATCCAACCCCACTGAGCTCCAGCTGTTTTGCAAAGAAGAATGGGCAAGAATTTAGTCTCTCGATGTGCTAAACTGTTAGAGACATGCCCCAAGCGACTTGCAGCTGTAATCCCAGCAAAAGGGGGCGTTACAATGTAATAGCTTGAGGGGGCTGAATAATTTTGCACGCCCAATTTTTCAGTTTTTTATTTGTTGATAAAGTTTGAAATATCCAACACATTTCGTTCCACGTCATAATTGTGTCCCACTTGTTGATTCTTCACAAAAAATTACAGTTTTATATCTTTGTTTGAAGACTGAGATGTGGAAAAAGGTCAAAGTTCAAGGGGGCTGAATACTTTGCAAGGCAGTGTATATACACACTATAAACAGAAACAACAGACCGGTTGAGGCAATAGTGCAAAGTATGCAGGAGTAAATTATGAAAGTTATTTTAACTATGGAGCATAGTGCAAAGGGTGCTGAACAGCTCTGAATGAGATTGATGAATTAATAAGTGGAACCAGTTAACAGACTGATTAGAGACAGTGTTGCTGGGTTATTGCACAGAATTGAACCCGGCACTGTGAGTAAGAAGGCATTTTGGGCCGCAAAATCCTGGACGGACTACCCTTGTGTGTTTTTCATGTGTTATGGTGCACAGTCACCAGTGTTTTTATTGTTGTCGTGCGTGTAGGCTACTCCTGATTTCGTCAGTCATCTCATATGCTGTGTCTCTATGATCCTATCCTGTCCTATAACAGTAGCTTACTCATGGACATTGCGCCGTCTTCACGTACCTCGGGGAAGTTAGTTTGATGTTGGATATTCAACACATATTCATTTGGGGTTGTTGTGCTTACAGCACAACAAACTGCTGATGAACCAGAAATTAATACCAGAACAGCTGTTGCATATCCAACATCAAACTAACTTTACCACGGTTCATCACGTGCTGTAGAAGGGCTGCCCACCTTGATAATCCTGCATAAGGGCCAGGTGTTGGCTCGTTACGCCACTGACCTAGATGCTATAACAGAATCAAAACAACTATGTAAAACATACTCCATTACAAGGAACAGTCCTGAACAAAATCCTACTCAAATAAAAGCAAAAGTATTTTAAGTAAAATAATCTTTAAGTATCAAAACTATAGCCTACTCACCATACAGTGTGTGTGTGTGTGTGTGTGTGTGTGTATATATATATATATATATATAATGTATATGTATGTATTTATGTGTGTGTATATACGTATACTGTACATTGTTGCATATTCACTAATCCAGACACTTTTTTCTTAATGTTAAACAGTTATATTGTACATGTGTTCAATCTGTTTTTGTATTTATTGTTTATTTCATATTAATGTTTAATATGTTTATGTACCGTACGCACCAACCACCAAGGACAAATTCTTGTGTTGCTTATTAAATATAGAAAGAATTAAAATAAAATCCTTTTCTGATTCTGAAGTCTGTCAGTACTGGTGCATCACTAATGTGTAAGCAGCATTTTAGTGTTACAGCTGGCCCATGTGTAGTTGGTTTATCTACTTCATAATGTAGAGTAAGTAGTTTTAGTCCAGTGGTTCCCAACCAAGAGGTTGGTCCCCCTCCATAGGGCTACAATATAAGTCTGGGGGACCCTGGGATGATAAATGGGAAATGGGAAAAGAATAAACAAAGTCCTGCTACATGTTAGCATCATATTTTTTTGACTTTTCTCTAATCTTTCTTTTAGCAATATTGGATACTTTTATCTCTGTGAGCCTTGAACAGTTATTTAAATGAAGTCATCTGTGAAGATAAGAGATGAAGAACTATTATGATGTTGGCCGTGTTAGTAAGTTAAAGCCACTGAGAGGGGGAAGGCCATTCTGGCGGACCCTCAACACCCCATTCATGCAGAGTTACGACTCCAACTCACAGGATATTTCAAACATGACCACAGCTAGACACTGCTCCTCAAATTTGTAAGGGGTCACAAGCCCAAAAAGTGTCTGTGTTGTATTTTATATATATATATATTGTGTTTTTTAAATCAAAATCTTGACTTGAAAAATAACTAAAGCTGTGTTAAAAGGTATAATATTTCCCTCTAAAATGTAGTGGAGTACAAAAAATAAAAAAGGCTACCATAAATGGAAATACTCAAGTTAAGTACAAGTACCTGCTAATTTTAATTATAGTGCTGCGGTCAGGACAGTCAGTGTGATGCTGTTACATGTTGTGTTGGAGGAGCATCTACGGTTGACTATTTGGTATATTGAAGGTTTAAACTTCAACAGTGGACAAGATTTAATGTTGATTTTTTTATCATAATCTGTTCATTTGTCAGTGGAGCTTCTGTATGAATTAAATGTTGAGTCATGTTTTCCTGCTTGTATAGTGCATTGATTATTGTATTTATGTATAATATTGTTGTGCATTTGTGGTATTGTATTTATTCTCTAGTTTTTATGGGTAAGATGGCGAGTGTGAGCACTGTAATTTCCATTTTTATGGATGAAATAAACTTAACTTGACTTAAGATTTGATATCATAATTGATTGTTCCCTTATTTACACTGAAAAAATGTAGCAAAGCTCTGCAAGACACAGCGCTGTGTTTTTTTTACAGTGAAATGTAAAAAAATACAAGAATATAGCAAGATAAAGGTTTTGATATGGGTGCTATGAATTGTTCAACAAAACTCTCCAGTTCAGATAACACATATTATATAAGTAAGTATTTCTGTTTCTGATATCTGTAACAGACAGAAGCAGTGAGTCACAAAAACATTCCCTGAATGCAACTTGATTAACTCCCTTCTTACGTCTTCTTGCCAAACCTTGCTGTTGCTATTTCTGCTGTATATATACAGTAGATTGGACTTTGTCAAGACTCAGGAACTGTGTTAGAGCTCCTCCACTGGACAACATCAACAGCACATCCCTCTGTACACTTCTGGTAAATCACGTGATGAGTCTATTAGGGTGTTTTTGTGTTTGTGTGACACAGACCTTGTATGATTTGCACATTTTGGTTGCTGCAAGGCCATCAAAGCTCCTGATCCTCCTAGTTGCCAGAGTCCTCTGTTGTCAGAGTAAACACTTCATGTAAAAAAAGAATCAAAGATGAACATCAGCAAAACTTCAATGATGTTGGACAGAAAAGTCTTTAGTAAAGTGTGTTCTGTGGCTTTAAATATAAAAAGTGCATCATAGAAAGGAAAAAAAGCATATTGTGGGAATATATTGAATGCAAAACTTTCATAAAACAAAATTTGAATCAAAATAAGTTAAAAGCACTAAACACATGCTACCCAACCTGCTTAGAACCTGGCTGATACCCTAGTATTGTCCTCTGGCATCAGGACATCCTCTTGCTAAGAGAAATTTTAAAACAATGGCTGTGTGTGTGAGTGGTCCATTCAGGTACAGTCAGTTCATTGTTTCTGTTTCTCTTGTCCTCATCTGACCTCTCAAAGTCTGCCGATATTACTGAAAGTTTGCACACAAACCATTGTGCACACTCTTTAACAATCGTAGTTGTGGTAAATCTCAACTTTAGCAGAGTAATGGATCAAGGAAGTGAAGTAAGGACACTTAAAAGTAGTGGCACATAACTGCCTCGGACCAGGTCTGGTCCTCTTGTCTGACACGGGGCGCCATCTGCCTGCAGACTGGAGGACTTCTGTAGGCTTCGGTTTCAATATTTCAGTGTTTGCTTTCAAGTTCCTATAGAGAGTTTGTCTTTGAGCTTCCAGTCAATTTATTTTCAGATATAGCCTAACCTAACTTATCTTTTGACGTAGCTCAACGTTGATAATGGCCGATTTATTTTGAAATTTTGACCGGATTACGTATTATTTTTTCCAGCTGACTTGAAGGACTCAGTGAAAGTGAAACTAAACTGAACCCGGAGTTGAAGGGGAAAACCAACAATAAACTACTTTGTCCGTGCCATCGCAGCAAGGAGTAGCCTAGCCTGTTAACGTGACCTGACAGCACAGGGAAGACGTACAATCATGACTAACTTCTCTACGATCTACAAACTGTCCCTGGTTGCCGTAATCTGCTTCATTAAAGGTAAGGGTACGTAGCTGACATATGCTGTTATTAAACTATGCTGCGGTCCAAATTCACGAACAAGGCTCATTTGAGTTTTTCTGCACCTGTAACATGGATGCTCCTTTTCTCGAGTATTATAAATTCCGAGGGAAATAATATCATGTTTAGATTGAGTCTAAATGTGCATATGAGAGCAAATGTTAAATATATGTATAAAGGAAGTGATGTTGTAGGCTGCAGTGCACTAGTAGAATATTTATTATTTATTTCATGAAAATCCAAATAAAAAAAAGTCTTATTTTATAATTTGGAGGATGACAGTGCCAAACGATTCCAACTTTAACTTAATAGTTCAGGCTATTAATTATTGTATGTTATGAATTCATTAAACAGACATTTGCCGAATTTAGCAAAGGATCCAGTCGTGTAATATAATGTCTACAGTAATTTCCTATACATACGTTTAACCTATTATACGTTACGTTAAATTACGTATATTTCTAAAGGGGGTGTGGTGAGAAGTGTCCATTGCAGTAGGGCACTCTCATGGCTGAAACTGTTACATCCAGCATCAACAGTGGAAACAAACACGGTGTTTTTCCCTCAGTAAAATACATCAACGTCATAATACAGATAAATCCACAAATTGCAAAACATGCCTGAACCTTCTTGGACTTTTTACAGAATAAGCTACTGCCCATTTAGTCAGAACTAATGTTTAAAGTCCAAACATGTACATGAAAAAGCAAGAGAATAAAAATGAAAGTAAGACTGTGACACGCTGCAGTCAACCACAACGGATCTGTTACACCAAAAATAATCACAGTTTTACTTGTATTTGTTATTCCTGCAAGGCTTTAGACTCAATGTCATAAGTCCTTGTATATTTTATATTTAACTACCGCAACATACCTTATTTAATGCAACCACAGTACATTAATTTTGTTATAAGTTTTTGGAAGAATAGAGACACAAAATTGGTAAATATTAGGAGAATGTCAGAGTGTTGCCACTAAAGACTATGCACTGCTATCTACTACAATATCACAATATTGTGTAATTGTGTTATTATGCTTCTGTTTCACATTGGTTTTTTTTTCGTAAATACGTTTATATCCTTGTTGAATCTATTGTCTAGCCTGCAGCAGTAGCTGCCCTGTGTTGGAGTGCTGGTTTGTGCAGGAGAAAACTGGTCGAGGAGGAGGTCTAACTGCAGCCACGAGTCAGGAAAAATCCCTGCTTCACATCAGAAAAGACACACACGGCCACAGTGCAGATTTCAAACAGGCTCCGTCCGACATCAACCCCGACAGAGTCTACTTTATTACCGGTAAGTTCAAAATGACACACTGAACAGGATGTGTAACCACACATGTTATCGAGATGTGAAGGAGAATGAGTGTGTGCATTTATGCTTTCTGCATAATTTTGCACGCAAGTATGAATGTTTGTCTGCGTATACAGTAAGAGACGCAAATGTGTAACATTTCAGAGCCAGCGGTAGTTTAAGGTAAATTATATGCCTCCACAGATATATACTGTAAGTGCTATTGGTCCATAAAATCACTTTTGGGGCTGATCCCAGAATAAGGATACCCTTACAATAGTTACTGAAACATAGGTAAATGTGTTAGGAGAAAAAAACAGGTCGCCACAAAGAATCTGAGCTCTAAAACAACCATCTTCTTCTATTTTAATTAGGAAAATCAATTCACATATCATAGCATTGTTATGCATTTTACCCTGCAGAAAAACAAGTCTGCGACCCATTCCTAGTCCGGAACCTAACTTTAGGAAAGACTGTTTTTCACAATTTAAAACATCTCTCTTTTAAATCAATAATATATTTGGGTTCTGTTTTATTTTTTTATTTGTTCCCAGGCTAAACTAAACTAATTTGTCAGCATAATCGATTAGGTATTTAACAGAAAAGAAAAAAGTATTGTGATTTCAATTGTTGAATTCTTTTTTAATCCCGCCTAACATCCATCTCCTCACCATCTCCCTCTTTAGATCAATCTACCATTCTCTGGTCAAATTACATTTCTTTTATCTGTGATCTACTTATTCCACAATGCTGTACCCAAGTGACCCTTCTGACTCGTCTTTCCTCAGACCCAGCTGCCACGCTCTGCCAGCGCTCTCTGAACCCTCCCAGGGGATCTGTCCAGAAGCCCCAGTGTGAGATCAACCCCTTCCTGCCGCAGCCCTCCACCCTCAAATGGGTTGCTCCACTCACAGACTCCGCCTTAAGCCCCATATACCTGCAGGCTGATTGGTTTTCAACTGCCATTCAGGGTCTCAATAAAGAGCTGGCCATTTCCACTATCACGCGGGCTCCCACAGCAACCAAAGAGCACAATGGTAATGGTTTATATTGACACAGAAACAAAAGTAGAACAAAAACGTTGATCTCATCTCAGTCATGTGTGACAGTTTGACTCTCTCCTTCTCTCTGTCTCCTCAGTAATTCTCAGTTTGACCTGTAAATCAGTCTCAGTGCAGTCCAGACTCGGGGAACCAGTGCTGCTGGATTGCAGCTTCTGGGTTGACCCCTCCTCGCCTTTATCTGGATCGGGTTTTGCCGTAGAATGGCGCTACCAGTTCAGAGGCGACGGACGATTGGTTCTGGCTTACGACGGCAAAACGGACCGCATGGCTGATACAAAAGAGGATGGGGCCACGCTGGACTTTGAGGGTTTACACAAGAAGGGAAATGCGTCTCTGATCCTGCAGGAGGCTAAAGTGCACCACTCCGGGATGTATATTTGTACGGTGTATCTGCCGTACCTTGTGGCTCAGGTGGCAGTGGAGCTTGAGATTGTAGGTGAGGGAAAAGATTTTACTTTTTGTTGTGTGTTTTAAGATGAGCATGCTCTTAAAATGGTCATTGTCAAATTATTTTTCTAACCCTGGTCCTGTGCTGTCAAAGAATGTGCACTCTCTGAAGCATTACTTGAGTCGGGACTGGAGATGATGCTACACGGAGGAAATGTGCTCAAGTTCACCATTAATTAGTTTCTGTCACATATAGCCGGCTTTGTTTAGTATCTGCTGACAACCAACAATGAATCAAATTTTTAAAAGACATTAAGAGCACGTAGTAAAATTGAATTGGGAAACTACAGATTATTATATGAGTCTGTTATTGTCTTCCTCTTTTTTTTCCTCCTATACCTTTTTTTCCTTTTACCCAGAACCTCCATCCCTCTCCATCCACCCCTCCCCTCTGCCCCTCACTGTTCCTGGGCAGACTTTGACCGTCCAGTGTGAGGCGTCTGGCTTTGCCCCTCTCTCCCTGGAACTGAGTTGGGAGTTAAAAGGCGCAGATGGGAAGTCCAGCCCTCTGGGATCAGGCAGCGTGACGGGCCACAGGCAGGCCTGGGATGGGACCTATACCCAGAGCACCCGGCTGGAGCTTGACTCGACTAAGCTGGACCTGGGCAGAGGAGGGGAGCTCACCTGTGTGGCTGTCCATCCCGGAGGCACGCGACGGGCCAGCGTGACCCTCAATGCCATCGGTAATGTGGAAGAAATGTGTTGTCGTTTATCAGATCTTGGTAATGGGGTTTAAATGGGTTTCAATGAAAGTCTCTACCTGCTTGGATATCTAGTTAACTTAACATTTCATATTAACTACCCCTGCGTCTGATTACATATGATCCTTTGGAAAACTTAAAATACATGTGTGTTAAAGCACCAGTAACATGCTGAATATCATCATGTAAATCATTTATGTCTCTTTTGACACATGCTGTAGACGGACTGTTGCTCAGTGATTGTTGCCATATTATGCAGTGAGCTAGTAAAGATCATACTCATATGAATGGACATAAGAGATATTTAGCTTGATTTAAAAAAACAAAAAAACACTAAGATGACACAAATGTGAGTCATAATGGGAATCAATCATGAATTGCATTCTTTTTTCTTTTCAGGGTTCAGTATTCCCTCCATTGAGGATTCAATGGCAATGGTCGGTGTAGCGCTAGTACTCTACGGTCTCATCAAGTTTGTGTCTTGGACCTTCACTGGCTCAGGTAACAAACAATCCAGAAGAAACGCCTTGTTTACAGACAGTAATAATAATCATTTATAAGTTAATGATTGTCTGCACCCATTTAATCATGTAAAACTGCAAGAAGGAGCAATACTTTCTCACCATTAGGACTACATGAGATAAAAGTTAAAGCATGAAGCACTTGCCAAATGCTGTGCCTTCAACACTGACTATGATTTAAAGAAGATACATTAAGATATTTAGATTTAGTTTTAATTTCTGTATATGACTTTTTGTCTGTTCATTGTACACAGGCTCAGATGAGGCTGGTCAACAAAACAAGGTAATGTTACTTTTTCTATCTATCTATCTAAATGTACCACTTCTGTATTCACTTCTATTTTATAACCCTGGAGCTGTTCTGGGGTATTTTGTATGTTTCCTCTCAATAATTATTTTCCACTTTTTCCATTTCTTATAGAAAGACAAGTAAAGAAGAATGAAGTCAGCTGCTCTGGTGGGATACCGAACCAACAACCTTGTCTGTTTTGATATCTTGGATGGGGGTTTTGAGTCATTTTTTTCCACAGATCTAGAGAGAAGCTTGCTTGCGTTAGATATTATTTTCACTATTTTGGTCAAATAGTTAAAATATGTAGGGATAGACATACCTTTTTGCTAGTGTAACAGGGAAATATTTCTGAAAAAGGCTTCTCCTCATTCTAAACACGTTTGTTGTGATATTTCTTTTACTTTAAACCGATTTCGCTTGTCATATAATTTTGGGCTCCCACTGTGTACATACTGTATCTTGTCATGAACACTGGTAAATGGTCTGAAACATTGAGAAATTCTGATATGTTTATGTATATAGATATCAGCTTCAAATTGGAAATGCTAATCCTTCCATCGGATGCTTCTCTATGTGTATAAGCCAAATATTTAAATCTTTGAGAGACCAGAGATGATCACTTTTGTTTGAATGTGTTTAAGAAAGAGAAAGAATAATTTAGTTTTTTAAGACCCAGGACAATAAAAATAATATTAGAGTAAACTGTGCAAACCCATGAGCTAAATCCTTTTTTGTAAATACAGAGAATATAATTTATGTATATTCTAACATTTTTTTGTTAGTTGTGTGTTTGTGTGTCATGGTATTATTGTCATTATGTTTTGGTAGTAATGATTATCTAACAGCCTGCAATGCAAAATAAACTTAAATAAATGTGTGAAGGAAATGGTACAAACAATGCACATATATAAAAAAATCTAAAATAACTTCTGAATGCATTTGAAGTGAAATAAAAAAACATAATATTTTTTAATATTTCATTATTAAGGATCATCAAACCTGCTGGTGTGCCACATTGTTAAAAAATAACCCGAAAAATACCAGAAAATAATTTATTTTATAGGATTATGGGGGAAAGGGTTTTCCTTAGATCAATAAACTGTACATGGAAATATTTTATCAGCTGTGGTGTGTTTTTTTTTTTATCTTGCTGACATGTTTCTAAATATAAACATATGTTTCTTTCCTTAATGACCACACTGCAAAGTTTTAGAGTAATAAAATACAAAGTGACCACTGATTTAAACATACTCTCACACAATTACTCAAGATATATAATCAATATAAATTATCCTGATGTGGTACCATTCATGTTGGCTGCTGATATTGTGTACTCTCCGAATAATTGGACAAATTGTGTTTTGATGCTTTGGCGAAATTGTTATTGAAACTTTAATGCCAGAAGTTTTCTGGAATTGAACTGTATCTGATTATCAAACAAAGTAAAACTCAAGCCGAGCATCACTTATGTTGTCCTTTACAGAATAAAACTGCATGGTTAAAATACAACAATGCACACAATTATGAAAACTTGAAGCTCAAGTATCAACAAGAAGTATCAACAGAAATACAATGAGATGTATTATGTTGCTAAGCTCCAGACTGATGAACTCAAATAAATTCAATTCCACTGTTTTCACTTAAATTAAAATCCTACATCAACAAGGACTGAAATTTCCAAAAAGTCCACTTTAAAGCATACTTCTATGTTATGGTCTCCAGTCCAGTAGCAGGCAGTGATGCACCTATAATACGGTTGTCCAGCCGCCGTTGCCACCCAAAGAAAAACAAGATCAAGTCAGCCAATGGCTAACGACATTACTAACTGGTAACCATCTGTCAAACCAATCAGAAGAGGCGTTGGTGCTAATCTCACTTTAGCGGGTACACACTCGACAAAGAGGTTCGATCGTTACTCGATAGCAAAGCGAAGTTTACGAGCGCCGTTCGGTAAACAGAAAGTATGTGCGATTAAAAGGACGGGCTGAAACCGAGCCAAGGATTTGTTTGTCTAGTACGCGGCGTCATAAAAAAAAAAATGCGGCCTTTTCTACTGTGTCGTTATTTTCTTACTTCGCTTACTTTCTGTTCACAATGCTAGCTAGCTAACTAGCCAGCTAATGCTAACATCAGAGAAGTAGAACATCATTTTAATGGTCCATGGTGGCGGAAGGTTGTCCTCTCTGGTCGTCACGTTAAACAGCACGTAAACAAGAGGTGGGTATGCGTGAGTGTGACATAATGTGTGATAATGCAGAGCTTCATTTGTTAACGATTGTTTTTGGCTAGCTAGCTAGCTAGCTAATTTGCCAGCTGTAAGTTAATGTAACCCTGTCTGTAAACTTCAACATGTTTAGTAAAGGGCTGATGGCTACAATAAGTTACACTTCCGTGGCCTTTTTACTGTAATCAAGCTTCGCTCGTGTCGCTAGTCCCTTTCCCTTATTGGTGCCTGACTGTCGGTTTCATTTCTGAAACCACAGGCATCACAATACTCAAGTTAAATGGGATCTTACCTTGCACATGAATTAAGGAGCAGTAGTATATCACCATGGCTAAATTCATAAGCATCTGGCCGTGTTTCAGTGTGTTGATACCGGGTAGTAACATGGGCGGGACGTATGGGAACTCTTGGTTTAACGTTTCTGATAATAATAAAATAATATTGTTGATTAAGTAACTTTACTGTAGCTACCTAAGTACAAGTTCAGGTACGTGTATTGGGTATTTCCATTATATGCTAAATTACACTACATCTGATATCCAATGTTGTTTTTTACTACATTTAATGACAGCTTTAGTTACTAGTGGATTTCCATTATTAAAACAAAATATGTATTAGTGATTGGTCATCATTGAACCCACGGCTTCACTCATGTTTCACCACAACACTGCCAATTTCATATTGTTAGAGTTAGAGGTGCAACGATTAATTGATTAGTTGTCAACTATTTTGATAATCGATTAGTCAGTTTAAGTAATTTTTTGTTTAAAAAAATAAGATTTCTCTGATTGTAGTTTATTTAGGTTCTTTTTCCGTTATAACTGACTGTCAAACTCGATTTAAAAAAAAAAAGAAGAAAAAAAAAAGTTGTGTGGCATCCATTGTTTGTGTTTGTTCATGTTTTATAAAGAGTTTAACCCGAGCCAAACCGACTACAAAGATAGCAATCACATCATATGACATCCATACAGGGATAGTAGTATACAGCTGTTAAAACAATAATAAAATATATGACACACTGGTATTGGATCAGTACTCTGTATCTGCTGATACTCAACTTAAGGTGTCAGAATTGGTATGAGGGAGCAAAAAAGGGTATCGGACCATCTCTTGTGAGGGGACATAATTTTGGGCTTTAGGAAACACTGATACATATTTTTCACCATGTTTTGACATTTTTATAGAAAAAATAAACAGATTAATCAACTATGAAAATAAATGCTAGTTGCAGCCCTAGTTAGGTTTCCTACTGTTTTTTTGTTTTTGACATTTTGATGTTTCTGTTTCCCTGATCAACGTTCTCCCTGTTTGTATTTTCTGACAGCAGAAAGCACCATTTTTTTGGATGGCAGTTGCCCCTTCCTGGATGGCGGATAAGATCATAGTCCTTGATGAGGATGACGAAGAGGAGAGTCCTCAACCCTCCTGTGCTGCCTCCTCCGCCTCGTCCTCTAAGCAACAAGCCAAGCATGTGTCACCACTCAGAGCTCCGCAGACTGCTCCTACCCACATTACCCAGTCCCCGTTTGCCTCAGCGAAGACGCTGACTCATGTTCTGCAGGCAGAGAATGAAAAGTTGTTCGCTGAGGTGAGCTTATATTAAGGGACACAAACTGATTATTCATCAAAGTGGTTGGTCAGTTAACAGTGTTTTTGTACTCTTTGACAAAAAGATTATTTAGAAATATGACGAAATGATAGTTGGTTTTCTGCTTAAACACTAGACAAAATATACATGTCCAGTCCAAAGTTTTTTTTCACCTTTGGCCAATAGCTTTGCCATGTTCTGTATGAAATCAAATATACACGCTGGAATTAAAAGCTTTGTTTTAAAGACGTCATGAAAATTCTACCAGTGTGCTAATACCTTTTACTCTCCGTTGATCTTTTTTTACCCAGCAGCACTTGACCCCATTTTATTATATTTGTAGACGTGCAAACGCATGTACATGTTACCTATTGACAATGGTCGTAATACCAGAGAGTTGTAATTATATAGATTATACACTGAACTGGGTTTTAGCTGGAAACATCTGAATTAGGGCTGCACTATATGAGGAAATGATCTAATTGCGATTATTTTGACTGATATTGCAATATTATCACCATATTGGAGGGAATTATTTTTTTTATATCATTGTCATTTTCATTGAAATATAAATAAATAAATAAATAAATAAATAAAATAATAAAAGAATGATTAAAGTTTGATTTGTTTTTACAAGGATCTGTACCAAACAAAGATTTTTTCTTTAGTCTGTAGAATACGATTTGTAGGCCGGGACATCTCTGCAGCTCCACAATACTTTATTTTCAAATCGTTTGACACATGTATAACCTTTAACAAATATTGCGCCCCCCTGCCATTTGGATATTGCATTTGTTCATATTGCAATTTCAATAAAATTGGGATTAATTGTGCAGCCCTAACCTGAATCACAGTGTGCTGTTCCTGTGTGTGTACTTATTTGGTTGTCTCCCTGTGTCCCAGCTCTGTCACCTTGCCTTCTCATCCTTCGTGTTTTCTTTTCTCCTAGTTTGTGGAACACTGCTCAGCTCTCACCCAGACCTGCCCCGAGGTCTTGACCTTCCTCAAAACCAAACATGCCAAGGCCTCCCCTGACTATCTGAAATCCGTGGAGTTCAGGAACACCTTGGGACGATGTTTGACTCGCGCCCAGGCCAGCCATTCCAAAACCTTTGTCTACATCAGTGAACTGTGCACTGCACTCAAGCAGCATGCACTCAAGCGGAGGCTGACCCTCACCACGGTTAACCCCGGGCCCTCTACCTCAACATCAAGTTCTGTTTCTGTTGCGCTCAAAAGGGAAGACAAGGCTGAATTTAAGAGGGAAGAGGAAGGAGTGAACACAACAGCGGAAGATAAGCAACCTTCCACCTCAGGGCTGCAGGATGGCAGTGATAAGGACGCAGAGAAAAAGGCAACGAGGGCATCCAGGAAACAGGTAAGTGTTAAACACTACTAAATGGGATTTGTATTGTTTTTGGCTGATGATGATCTTTAAATAACGCTGCTGATTCGTTTGTACCTGTATGTCACTTTTCAAAAGTTTCCTCGGTGTTAAGTGTTATTTTCTAAAAGTAGAGCAAGAAAAAGCACGTTGGATAGCAAAAGAGAATAAAATCAGTAATAAAAGATCATTAATAAAGGCAAACAAAAAAGACCTTATGCATCATTGTAAATTGAGTCATTGAGTCAGATTTGTAATTGGGTAGATAAATAGGAAAAAAGAAAGGTTGTAAGTATTAGAATGCTTTCAATTCAATTTACTGTGCAGTCTCGGTTTTTCTTGGCCACATAAAGGTGTTTCCTTTTTAGATTTGGTTTTGTTTATCCAATCCCATTAGTACATCACTAAGGTGTCTCCTGTTTTTCTTGGTAGCCTAGAAACCCTTGACTATAACTACTAATTAGTTTTTTCCCTTTCATTCTTGACCTACATTCTTGAACTTAAGACTGTAAGAACAACCAGGGTTATTATACCCCTAAACTTAACTCAAGCCAAACACGCCTTCCTTTCTTTTCTCATGTCTCCTCAATTTCTCTCAGATAGCGTACCTGGAGAACCTGCTGAAGGTGTACAACGACGAGATCTGCCGCCTGCAGCAGGCTGAGCTGAGTTTAGACGACCTGGGAACTGAGGACTCCTTATACATCCAGGAACACAAGCTCAAACGCAAGGTTAGACTGGAATCTGATGCCGGGTGGGGCTCCGCTGGTTATAATTCTGCTCAAAGCTGTAATAAAAACAACCATTACACCAGTTTGTGCGACATCTAATCACAACTCTTCTTCTGTCCTGTCCTTGTATTCTTCCAGATGATGAAGATTTATGAAAAGCTTTGTGAACTAAAGAACTGCAGCACGCTAACGGGCCGAGTCATTGAGCAGAAGATCCGCTACAATGGCACTCGTTACCCTGAGATCAACAGGAAGGTGAGCTGGTTGTTTAAACTGGTTGTGTCCTGGAAAGTAACAAGCTGGGTAAAACTTTGTGTTCACTGATTGTGTGACTGGGTTGTTTTATCTGGGCCCTGCTCCAAACTCCAGAATTAACTGCACGTCTTCTCTAAATATTGTAACAGATATTAAAATTACAATATAATTCCTGTAGGGCTACTGTAACCCCATAGAAATATATATCATAGTAGTTCTTGGTGTGGAGTAGTGTTGTCAAAAATATCAATTTTGCGATACATACATATTATTGACGGTTTACATCCTCATTGTCCGCACTATCGTTACTCTCTTCTCTCTAATATAGAGTTGACACACACACAAACACACACACACACACACACACACACACACACACACACACACCGCTTCAGTGCCCACATAACACTGCCACCTCTCACTCAATCACAGTGCTGTCTTCTTGTTACTCGTCTCATATGCTTGAATATACTAAAACGCAAGTTTTGTTATGGTGTTAGCTAATTTTCCCCTTGATATTGAACGTCAATCATTTTCTAACCTTGATCTTGCGTGAACCGGATTATTAGAACTTATTATTAAGGTTTCCAAAACACCCAGAGCACAGTACAAGCTGTTTATGTGGGGGAATTTGATATGATCCTGACCATATATCCCACATTTCATCCTCGTGTCAGATTGAGCGTTTCATCAACAGTCCTGAGGCGCTGAGGAACCCTCCAGATTACCCAGACATCCTACAGCAGGTGCTGCGTGCCAATGAGCGCCACAATCTCTCCCTGAGTCGAAAACAGCTGAACCAGTACGCCCAGGAGGCTTTCAGGGAGACCGGGAGCAAAATCCAGGAGAGACGTCACCTGGACCTGGTGTACAACTTCGGCTCGCGCCTCACTGACCCCTACAAGCCTGGTAAGGCCGCATTCAGACCGCCTGGGTCGGCCGCCCGACGGTCCGGCAGAAACGCAGATCTTTCCCTTCATTTTAAATGGGGGTGGTGCGTTAAGGTTACGGCGGGAGTTTCCGCAGGTGGGCCTGCAGGGAAAAATTGAGACCAACTCAACTTCTGGAAAAACGCAACCCCAAGTCATGCTGCGGTGACCGTTTACGTAACCAGAGAATAAATTTGTTGGTGTGTTTTGAGCTATGATTTGAGGCGTTGCGAGAGTACAGTAAAGAGGAAACATTACTGCTGCCACAAGAAAGTTGTAAAACTCTGAGGAAAAAAAAAATTGAAACACAAGCACTGAACTGCCCGGGAGTTTGTGTAATAGCTGAATGTTTCCTGCAACAACTTAGCACTCGCCATCTTCATCATCTTACTCGTCTCTTTTCTTTCTCTCGTGAAATTAAGATGCTTTCATGTGCAGTCGGAAACATATTTATCTATACACGATCTGACAACTAATAGAAACAGCAAGAGATGCTGTAGGCTGAAATTGCAGCTACTCATTCTCAGTTCCTCACTGTGCCATAAATTACTTTAAAATGAAATGCAATTAACGATTAACAACCCTTTTTCACTTAAGTCGTTGGCTCTCTTATTTAAACAATTTTCGGATAATTTCGGGTAGTATACTTGTTGGAACTTTAACAGCTAGTTGCAGTCCAAATTCAAAATACTGGACAGTCATCGTCCCCCGCCCCCTCCTCCCTGGACACAAAGTTCACGGAGGTTGCCAGGTTGAGAACACAGCATCAATGTTGCTAGACTTACATAGCCAGTCATTACTCCACATCACAGCGGAGTAGGTAACGTTAGATGCGGGCTATGTTGACAGTCATAACAGCCTGAGCTCACGCTGAGCTCGGTACACAACCACCCAGTCTCGGCTTTGAATAATCGCTAAAACATCACCACGCCGTCCTCTCTACCTGACTGACAGACACACCTTTTTGGCTTAAAATGTAAGCCGTCAGTAGCCGTTAAAAACACAACTACCTTGACAACAATGGCAACCGAAATGACAGAAACCTTCTCGGCTTAAAATCACGTCAACAGCTGCTAAAAACACAACAACCTCTCTACTCCACTGACACAATCCTGGCTTTAGCATTGTTGTCAGAAAACGTAGTATTTCAGTTGAGCATGTTACCTTAATATCAGTGACATTGTGTGGTCATTTAATATAGTAAATATATTACATATTGCACCTTTTAAGCTGGGGAATTTAGTGATATCACTTTTTTTTTCTTTTACTCACACTTTGTTCTCCTCTCTTTCCTCCCCCACCCTCTAAAGCCACAGACCCGGCTCTGGCGGACCCGTCACTGCTGCGGAAACTTCGGGCGAATAGAGAAGTGGCTCTGTCCCGTCTGGAGGAGGTCATCACTAAGTTTGCCGTCAAACAAGATGACACGGAGGAGCATGAAAGGGCCAAACGACTGGAGAAAGACAGCAAGGAGAAAGAGGTATGAGAGGAAAGCATATTTCATGTTTTTTTTTTTTTTAATTCATGTATGAATCTGTCTGAAATGACAGATTTTTCACTCAAAACATGCTTACAAAGTAGTGGCAGAATTGTCTGATCCATCTGAGCATTCAACTGCATTCCCCTCTCAATAATATTGTATAATTTATAAATAAATCATACCACTCAGAAATGAATGTAAACCAGTAGCTGCCTTGAAGGTAAAAGAAAAACACAATAGGAAAAAAGAGACAATAATTCTTTGGAAAATGGTCGGTTGTTGCAACTTGGATAAAACTGGTAAAACCTTTTCTCTCTCCTGGTAAACAGGAAATTGAAGTGGAGCATGATTTAGTTACTTAGTTACACTTTCAGCACAACGTGATGTGGACTATGAATATTAATTCATGACCTGACGGTTATTTTGTTTCTTCTTTTTTTTCTTCTCGTTTCACTTTACTCACTCTTTTCCTCTTTCCCTGGCTATCTGTTCCTTTACGCGCCGTGTTTTTCAGGCCCACAAATCAGAAAACGGAGAAGCAAAAAAAGGGGTGAACGGAGTGGCGGAGGAGGAGGAAGAAGAAGAGGAGGATGACGATGAAGAAGATGAATCATCAGACCCAGACATCGAGGAAGAAATCGAGGCCAGCACGCAGCAGGAGGGACCAGGTCAGAGCAGAGTTCATAATTATTCTGTTTCTTTTTTTCTTTTTTAATTTTGAAGTTTGTTGGTTTTCCTGCCACTGGTAAAATAAAAAGCAGGTTCTTTAAACATATTTTGGTTTAGTTTTGAACACATGATTCTCTAGATGGTATTGGGTTATTAAGAAAGCAGGCTTATTTAGGACGTCTCCATTGGTGATGACTATCTCCTGGGCAGCTCTGTTGCATTATGAGGCATGAGGCTGCAGCTCACTCGATCGGTAAAATCATTCATTCATTGCATTAATTTCCCCCTTTCTGTAGACGATGACGCGGATGACGACAGCAACGAGGCGGAACCAGCGTGTGATGATGCCAACAAGGAGGATCAGACGGATCAGCAGACGAGAAGCATTTCTCCAGGGGATGAAGGGAGCGCGAAAGATGTGGACGAGGAGACAGTCACAAATGGACTCAGTCCTCTTACCGATGACAGCGTGTCCCTAATCTCTCCGCTATTGCACACCCCCTCCCCTAGACAGAGCCCCAGCCAATCAGAGCCCGTGCAGACAGATAACCCAACGCCGTTGTCTAATGGTAAACCTGCAGGATCAGAGGATGATTCCTCCAATCATGTTCCAGTCGCGCTGGTAAGCACCAGCAAAGACGCTAAGGACTCGGCCAATGGAGTGTCTTTGCCCCTGTCACCAGCGGTCGGCCAAGAAAACTGTGACACACAAACTACCAATGGAACGTCGCCGCCGCCCAACCCCATGGCCACGAAGAGCAGGAAGAGGAAGAGGGTGGAGGAAACATCAGGGAACTCCAAAAAGCACATAATCATCCATGACAGGTACTGTAAGACTTTCTTTTTGGCTGCATGACATGGACAATACGTGACATACCTTTTATAAGATATTGTGATGCTAATATGAGTTATGCAAACCGGGTCTAAAATTAACTTTTTTGGTCTAGATACTAGTGCTGTCAAAGGATTAAAATATATATATATATATTTTTTTGTCCCATTATTTTTTTTCCTCATTTTAATGCTGTTATCAACATGATACAATATTTTTAAAACAGTGCCTGAACAGATAGGTGGATGGATAGATAGATAGATAGATAGATAGATAGATAGATAAGGAGCACCTTGTTCAATTGTATTTGTCTGTTCTGTATGTAAAAAAATATATAAAATAATAAAAAGTTGATCCTTCAGAGAGAAGCGAAGGCATTTAAGTGGCACCTAAATAAGACACCGAAACCCGCGTTGCTATTTGGCCTGGTAAGGGTCGTTAAGGCACCGGTGCCGTATTAGCAAATATACCAAAAATATTCTTCAACCAGCTTCAGAACTGTAAGATAAAAAAATGAATACAAAGAAATGAGCAGGCGCTATTTACGTAGCACCCAGGCAACCACTGCAGTGTGCTGTGTGACTTGAATATGATGCAGCAGAATGGAGAAAATGAGGGAATCAGCGACTAGCCCGACAACTCTTTATTCACAAGAGCAAAACACTCCCTTCACAATTTAACGGAAGCAGACATCGGTTTCTTGATTTCCACCAAGTTATGGGCTTTTAGTTCTCTCTTTAGTTTGGTTTCAGCACCCTCAAACTAGTGCTGTGTGCACGTACTCTGACATGCAAAGAATCAGGTTGATTTAACGTTTGTTTAACTTAGTCTGGGACTCCTAAGTCAAGAAAGGGCAAAAAAAAAAATGTAAATGCCTCTTTAAAACAGTTCTAGATCGAGGCTCATATAAAGAATTAGTTAAAGCTGTGGTACACTTTCATTAATAATTCTGTTGCTTTGGATACATTTTAAAGTTGTTTTACCATTGTTTGTTTTTTGTTGATTTTCCTCTACCTCTTATGTCTCCCCCCCTCCCCCAGTGAGCTAGATATCCCTCTGGATATGGGCGTTTTCAACTGCGATTCTCCGCAGCAGGCAGAGTCGACCCGAGCAGACACACCAACCCAGGGAATGGTCAGCAGCTCACAGTCGACACCGCCGCCAAAGAAAAACAAGGTGGGGGCAGCGAGAGAAGGGAATTTTGGGTCTAAATGACATATTTCTGCACATAGGGACAGCTTTTTAAAACCTAAAGCTGGTCATTTCAGGTGTGCAGATCCTAACTTTACAATTGTGTCAATTTGTAAAATCTTACCTATTCATTAGTTAGACTTGATCTAGTTTACAACCTTGTGTCTGACCACATCTAGCTTGATAAGCCAGACCGACATCTACAAGTAGATGTTCTCCACCTAAGTTAACAGCAAACAGCTCAGACTATTCCTTCTGGAAGAAAAAAAAACAGAATTGGAGATAAAATGTGTTTCAGCCAATGATTAAGCTCCAGTCAGCCTCAATTTAAGAATAAGGTGAAATAATGGTAGTGGTATCTTTAAATTTAAAAGTGTGTGTTTGTGTGTGTCTCCCAGGTTAACGTGGCCACCCAGTGTGACCCGCTTGAGATCATCGTCCTGTCAGACTCAGAATAACCTTTTACCTCTGAACTCCGAGACTCTTCCACATCTCGCCTGTATTCTGGGACAAGTTTCCTGAAAAGGACGCATTTCTAAGGAGTCTTTGTCTGCTGTCTTGTAAGGAGAGGAGAAAAAAAAATACATTTTTTTTCCAAACAACAATTGTGAAATGTCTGTTATAATAATCTTTTTTGGGAGCTTTTTATGGCCTTTAATCGTCAGGATAGCTTGAAGACAGGAAAGGAGAGTGAGACGAGGGACGACACGCAGCAAAGGGCCACGGGTCGGATTCGAACCCGGGCCGCTGCCAAGGCCTCAGCCTACATGGGGCGCACACTCTACTGGGCGAGCTAGAGGTGGCCCCATAAATATGATCTCAACAGTAAATGACAAGTTTTTACGAAATACAGAGCTTGGCTGTGGGAGACAGGGACAACTATGAATTTAGTACCTCGTGTCACTTGATTACGTATTACCAAACGGAAAACAAGTCAAGTGTTTTTGTAATAGACTTCGAAGAAAATCGAGGGGTCTTCTTTTTCTGCTGTATTCCCTAGAGAAGACAGCTGTGGTTGAGTCTGACCAGAGAAACGTTGACTGATGTTGACCTCGGAAGTCTCTCCCTTTTCTGCAGTCGAGACTGTTGGACGATCCAAGCAGGCGAACGCCAGTCACCGTGTTCCCTGCCTTCAGTGCAACATTTTAGTTGGTGGAGGTTTTTTGCTTCCCTGAACGCGGAGCTAAAAACACATATCTTGAAGTGATTGTCCCTCAAATTAAACATTTGTTAGTGTGATTAAGGTAAGAACCCAGTGCCTGAAAACATGTGCTGTGCAGCCGGACGCGGGGCCCAGACGGGGAGTTTTGTTTTCACAGACTGGCGTAAGCTTTGTTAGCTCACTGCCAGTTTGGTTACATTTATATATTAAAAAGGCATTACTTTCCATAAAGGACAGAGTGGAGGTAGTGGTTTGTATAAAGGTAATTTGAGAGGACATTGTTTTACTTGCTATTTATGATGCATTGATGCTGAGTGGTGGTTTGTTCTCTATTGTCAGCCAAATATGTAGACCGCAGCAGTGACATTGGAGCCTAACATTTTTTAATGTTTCTTTTAATGTTGCTTCTCAAAACGTATTTCTATTTTCAGGTTTATAATGTATAAAGTATGTTTCTATTTTTATTGAGACTTTTGTCTGCTGGATAGTTTCCAGATAGCTAAAAAAAAACAATAGAACGGAGAAGTTAGGATTGAAGTAGATCATATAAAGGCGTTCCAAACAGTCGAGTCCTAGTGACGCTGACTTTTGCCTCTGCCCGGCTACAATAACTACTTTTATTTACCCCACAGTATAAGCCCAGCCCAAATCACTACTCCCCACGGTAATATTTGTATAAATTCAATCAAAACTCAAACCATAAATGCCATTTCTTTTTTTGAACCAAACCGGATCCAGTTAAGGATCCTCTACACCTGAGTGTAATGACTGGAAGAAAATGTTAGTCTGACCTGCAACGGTTCACTTTCATACAAAATATATATATATATATATATATTGTATGAAAGTGAACCGTATATATATATATATTCCAGAGTTGTTGGGGCAGCTATTACATTTCCGTCCCCTCCTGTCGATACACTGCATGTGCAGATACATTAAGCATCAGTTATAATTTCTACATTTAGATTGAAGTTAGTTTATTTTTCTAGTTTCTAAATATAGGGTGGAACTTAAGATCTCCAGCATTTGAGTTTTCTTGTGTGACGACCAGTGTGTAATGGGTTCTTTATTATAACTAGTTGTCTGGCTGGTCCCTCTGTAATAATGGCCTTTAGTCTTTTGTTGAAGGGTAATTTACCAACTTTTATCCGGCCAACTTTTTTTTCCCCTCCAGAATCCCATTTTGATTTCATTGTACCACAGGTTAAAATTATGTGTTGGGGGTAAAAAGCCTTTTCAATTTCACTAAAATGTAGTCCTGGAATGTCGCTATGGTCGATCTGGCCTCATATATGCAGAGGAGTGCTCCATCATTCACTGTGAAATTTCTCTTCTTAGTTTTTGATAAATAAAATATGTTTTTATACAGCCTCTGGGTTGCTGCTTTGGATTTTGACTTAGTTCTTAATCTAAATACATTGTCTATTCTGCCCAAGCTGCAGACAAATTATGTATTCAATTAATTTTGTAATTGTCTCCTCAGCTGGTTGATAACAGACGTTTGTAGTTGTAGCTCCGAATGCACCAATACTGCCTTAATGATGGGCCTGAACTCCACCATCAGTTCAATTCATTACATACAAATATTACATTACAATCCGTATTATAATACAGATGCGTTACACACAGTGAGGTATACTGATTTTAAAACCTGAATAAAAGAGGGTCTGGCATTATATTGGTACTCGGTATCAGCAGATATCCTCAGTTGTGGAAAAGTAAAAGTTGGATCGTGGCATCTGCAGTTGTATTTTCTTTGCCCCATTGCAATATTTATGCATTGCCAATTAAAAGTATTATTTTTGTTGTTGCAATTTTCTTTGAGCATTTGGACCCTGCAGATCCTCTTCAACCTGCGTAGCTTCTGTTGGTCTTAAAAAAAAAAAAAAGTCCACGATTGTCATTTTTAAGACTTTGAGATTAGAAACAGACAAAATCCATGATTCGCACCAAATAATTTATTAATCCATCATTTTGATACAGGGCAGAGGTGAATATTGATGTACTGTAGTTTATTACATTATTAGTACCACTCAGGGTTTACATAAAAATGTATATTGTCATTTTTCTGTTCAACAATCAACTGGTCAATCAGAAGACGTGTAAGAAGTTGTGTAACACAGTTTGTGGAATGTACAAAAATAATTGAAATACCTCAGTCTAGTTTTCAGCAGCAACTTCCAGCTCTCTACGCAGATCCTTCCAGCAGCAACTTTCTCTTGATTAAGGAATGTTTGGCTCTTCTATCACTCGTTTAAAATCTGGTGCAAGGGGAACCATGTGGTTGTAGTTTAGAGTTTGTAATTGTTGTTTGGCAGAACCTGTTTAGGGTGTTGTTGGTGCAGCAGCAGCAGCAGGTGAAGCTGCAGAGCTGCTGGAAACACAGCCATCGTGTTAATTAATTTACCAGAAGGCATTGTGAAATAACCGGGTGCTTATAGGTCCTCGCAGCCACTAAGGGGCCTTAAACAGTTAGAGAAAATGTGAACTCTTTGGTTATGAGTCTTTAAAAAAAAAAAGAGAAAAAAAATCACTTTGTGATTCCACTCATTTTAAAATATAAGGGCACTCACTTGAGTGAAGGTAATGGAACAAACCTAAAAAAACTTTTTTGTTGAGGTTTTAATGATTATTTGAGGAATTTTAATTCATAACATCAGGGCTGACTAGAGATGTCTTCAATTAGTGGGTGTAAAAAGTAGAGATGATCGTGTCTTCCATTACTTATAAATCAGCCTGGTTTCACGCATAGCGACCAAGAGTTCACAGCTTTCTGACTGAGCCTTCTCTGACCACAAAACATCTGTCTCTTCATCTGTTTTTGTTTGTTGAGGAATACAAACATCAAAAATAAATGTGCTCATCTTGTTCACCTACATTCACGGCTTCTACATCCAGTGTGTTGTCTCTAGCTGTTCAGCAGAGGAGCAAACAACTGCAGCAGTCGTAGAGGAAACACTCGAGGTCACAGATCAGCGAACACATGCAAACAGCCAACAGTCCTTTCATTTAGCCGGCGCTCCGAGCCGGCGCTCCGAGCCGGCCTATAAAAATATCCCGACCCGGCCTTCACAGAAGGTAAAACGTTCTGGTCCTTTGTCTTTTCTCTACGTAGGCAGGACACGTTGAAGAGGTCACGTCATATTAATTCTTCCACTACAAACTGTCCTGTGCTGCAGCTACACTGGCACACTGAAAGAGTGTCGAGCATTAGTATTGTTGCTATGGTTACCTCCAGTTTAATGCATCTTGTGTATGTGTCGATAATAGGGTTTAAACTATGTTTAGGGTGTGCCAATACCATGTCACAAGAACTCCGTGGTATTACGATGCTTCACAACACCTGTGTACATTTGATTTAAGTGTTGTTACTCCTAGGCCTATATGTTGTTGTCATTGTCAGATTAGATTATCACAAATAGAAATAAGTGTTGAGTAAGTAAGTCAACGCACTGGTGAGGCACCTGAACCTATTTGACAAAAATGTTGGTATTGTAACAAGTACACCCTCCTATACAAGCAGAACGTAACTACCGAGTGTATTAATGGGAAAGTATATACACTTTGTAGCAGTAGGTCTAGCTGGTTGAGGATCAGTGTGGTCCCAGTATGGATACAGCACAGAACTCAACGGGTACTTTAATATCAGCAGGGCCCAGAAGAGAGTATGGTATTTTAATATCAGCAGGGCCCAGAAGAGAGTATGGTGCTTGAGGAGAAACTCTGACGTAACATTCCTGTCCGGCTCAAAGTGGACAGATCAACCTGCATTTCAATTTGGCATCTTGAGAGCAGGTTTGTCATATTGTGAGAGAACAACGATGAACTTCAAGTCCTGAATTTCCCTCAAAAAAGACCCTCAAATTATCTGCAATTCAGCAGTGGTAACATCACGGCTGGGATTATGATTATTATTACGATTAACACGACTATACAATAAATTGTTTAAAACGTCTAAAATAATGACTGTTGTCCTACTGATAATATAATTTTCAGGATGTGTGACAAGTCAGATGTTTACTTGGGCATTTTCCTGGAATCCGACCGTCCCAAAAAGTGAAATCCCAACATCGCTGACCTTAACTCTACCTGAAATCTTCATCTATCGATCTGGACGCCTCAGAACACTTAGATTTATCTTTAGCCAATGTTTCAAACTGAAGTAGTATTAACGCATTCACATCTGGGACCAAAACGGGGACAGGCGTGAGGCCAAAACCACCGCCGCTGATTAATGTGGACAGAGAGGCAAACAACATGTCTCTCAACATTTACAAATTTTTCGGAGGTGAGGACCTGCGTGACTCAGTGATGCTTTGAAAATGATTGCAGGAAGAAAAATCCACCAGTGGAAAAAAAATATTTGAATCCAAAGAGAAAGAATTCCACAAAAAGAAAATTAAAATATGTGGCTCTTTTCATAACATTTGGGTGAATAAAAGAAATAAAACAAGTATCTGACTGTTTGCATAACAGCTACTGAGAACTTTTCATTGTGGCCCATAACTTCTACTCTGTCAACCGTTCAGGGGAGGTACACGTGTAAACACACTATACACTGTATAGCTCATAAATAAAACCACCACCATCATTATTATTATCGAGGGGACCCACTGGAGGTTTCAGTATTATGTGGTTTGGGGGACCCAGTGCAGAACACGTTCAAATACTTTCTCTACATCTGGGTGACTCTTTCCAAAGCAGATCAAACGGCAGCAAACCCATCAGTATTACAAGTTAGTATTTGTTTTAAGTCTGATGATTAAAAGGACATATATTTCTATATATTTACAGTTATAATATACTTCTCAAAGCACGAGAACTCTGTGAACAACAAGAAAGTGAAAGCAGGTAACAGCAGCAAACCTGAACGCATCGGGGGCTTCTTCTGCTTAAAGGACTAATTAAAAAATCACCTTCTGCTTTACAGGCTCCATAGGGGAAGTTCTGCAGCTAATCAGTTACAGGTAGTGTGTAGCGATAGACGATATTGGAAAATAGACAATTTTATATTTTGCAACAACAAAAGGTCCAATATGTAATACTGCCATCTAGCGTTTACAAATGGTTAGCGCAGTCCACATTTCACCCGGGCTCTCCTCTACACTCTTGCCCCAGGCAGAGTCGAAGTTCACGGGCTAACCCAACGCCACACAATGTCACTGACGCTAGTGTCGCATTACCAGACATTACTTACACGCCTAACAGTCACCTGTTATCGGCTAAACGTGACAACAACGACCGCCGAAAAAACCGCGACCACGTGGAGCTTTGTGCTCTAGCTAACGTTAGCAGTTAGCATGTTAGCATTCGCTAGCACCAGTCCTTCACCGTCGGTGTCTTAATTTTCGGCAGTAACTAGCTACCTAGCTCGACTTACGTTACTCTATAAAATTTAATGCGAGCACAGGAATGTTTAACCCTTGTGTTGTCTTCCCGTCAACAATGGTCACTTTTTTTTCCCAACATTATTATCGCTTTTTCCAACATTTTTCAATGTTGTGGGTGCCTTTTTTTGGACGTTTTTGGTGTTTTTTTTCCAAAGTTTTTTTTATATTTTTAATGATGTAGATTTTCAGCGCTTATTTCGGTGGCCCATTTTTTGTGACAAAGAAAAAAGAAAATTAACTGAAAACGGGTAGATTTGACCCAAGGACAACATGAAGGTTAAATAACGGAAAATGCTCATTCCTACTATGCAAGCCGTGATAGAAATTAATGAAGCTCAATGCTTACCTGTTATTAAGGAAGAAAATTAGCATCCTTTTGGGCTCTAAGCTGTCTCCATCTCTTAAATGTATCTCCAATATTTACCCGTGTTTTAAACGTCTCTAGTCATTCAACTGTTTAGAAAATACCTAGTTTTTTTTAGTTTGGGTAGAATGAACCTAACTACTTTTTGAACAAAAAAAAAATAGTGTATTTTTGAAGGAAAAAAAATGTTTCATGTCTCCAACCCCGGTGTCAAAACAAGCAGAACAAGACAAAGGCCAAAATAAAACATTTCAAAAGACGAAAGTACTGCCTTTAGCGTTGTGCCTAGTATTTAAAATGTTTCCTCGATATCTGATGACATATTTTGGTATTTTTTGATTAAATACATTAAATATGAAATATACATATTGGACCTTTTTAAGTTTGAAAAAAGAACAAGTTGGTAAATAAGCAGCAAAAAGAAAAAAACTTGTTCCTGTCTGGTAAAAAATCTGGAGGATGAGGATAAAGAATTGTGCCTTTACTGTAATAATCCAGCCTTCAGGCAAAGCAGCACCCTAGTATCGTCTAAAACCAACATGGCAGTGCTGACAGTAAGTCTGTTATGTGGGACACTGAGGACAAGTTGCACTACAGCTGGCCGCTGTAAGGAAGAAGAAGAAAAAAACAACACACACAAATCTGCAACTTTAGATTCATCTTAAATTGGACTATGAATTATGTGTTGAGTACATTTTCTCTTGCAGATTTGTGTTTTTATAATCACATGACAGTGATACATTACAATTCAATACTGCAGAAAATCACAGCAATTTAGAACAGCCATTTTTTTTTTTTTACTCTACTGATACTATAATGTTGTCACAGAAAGCAACAGTTGGTGAAGCGCTGTCTCTTGGTTTTTAGGTTCCTCTCGACACGCAAAGAAGTCTCCCACAAAAACCAAAAACTAGAATCTCGACTATAACATCTCGGATACTGTAAAACGATAGCTTACTGAGACCAAAGGTCCATTTTTTTGATGAGGCCAATTTTCGGAGGCAAGTTTCCAAAACATTTATGGATAATTGGAGATGGCATCAGCATGACCTTACGACTTTAAGAACCCTTTTTTGTATTAAACACTTCTTTAGCGTGTGTATCCAACGGGAGCTTTGCCTCCCCACCCCCCCACTCTTGACAAAGTACGCACTTCCTGCTTGAAATGCTGAGTGTTGGCAGTTACAAGCGTTTCAGAAGAGCTTCTTCCAAGTTTAATTTATTGTAAAAACAGCAGCACGAGAAACACGGCTGTTTGCTGAGAAAGAGGCACCCGTTGGACATGACACACACGTCGGGTTTAAGTCACGCTACTATCATTGGCACTGACTTCACACACGTCTTCATCACACCCACTTCGACCTAAACCTAGACCAGCAAACATCCCAGATCCCTGACCGGGACTGTGGGAGACGACCCCTAGAAGCGCCCCCGCGGCGGCCATGCTGTTGCTCAGAGCAACGCTGCTGCTGTTAATCACACTGTTACTGCTGCTACTTCCCGTGGCTGAGACGCCGGCGTGTTGCGGCGACATAACGGCGCCGGAAAGGTGTGGAGAAGAAACTGGCACTCCTCCTCTCGCTCCTCCGCCCATAATACTGCCCTGTCCTCCCTCACCTGCGGACAGGAGGAGGTGAGGCGAGGAAATCAAATCTGGCCCATCCTCACCTCCTCCCCTTCTCCCTCCCTCGCCGCTGCTCCCGCCTTCTCCGCTCTCTCCCAGCCCGCTGCGCCTCTCACAGTGCGAGCGGTGCCTCATGAAGCTGTCGCGCCACATGAACTTCTTGCCGCAGCCTAGGCAGTCGTACGGCTTGAGGCCCGTGTGCGTCTTCATATGCTCTGTGAGGTGATGCTTCATCTTGAACTTCTTGGCGCAGACGGGGCAGTGGAAAGGCCTCAGGTCTAGATGCATGTTAATGTGGCGGTCCCTCATGCTCTTGTGGGTGAAGGTCTTCCCACAGTGGCACATGAACACTTTCCCAGAACCCCCAACGCCGTTGCCGCCCCCACTCCCACCTCCAACCCCCCCGCCGTCCATGCCATCAGCTCCCAAGCCGCCCTGGACCGACAGGTGGACCGCACCGTGCTCCAGACTGGGACCTTTGAAAGAGGCCCCTCCCATCATGGCGCCTGCCATCCCCAGGGAAGGGGCGGTGGTGTCCAGAGAGAGTCCGGATGCCTGGCTGTAGAGGAGGATCTGGTTCCCCTGCATGTCCAGGGGGAAGAGCTGGGCCCGGGCAGACGCTGCAGACTGAACCTGGCCCAGCAGCGCTGAAACAGCCCGGTTAGCGCTCTGGCTCTGACCTGCTGCACTGTCATGAAGGTGCTGGGCCAAAGTCTGGTCCATTAAACTGCCTTCAAACTTGAGGTAGTCTTCTGAAGAATGGCAGTAGTCCACCTGGAGACAGACAGAGAAGCGGTAATAGATCTGTGATTAATGCAAAATACTGGGATTTTGCCACATCAGGACAATATGCAAAATTTCAAACTAGTGATTTAGAAATACTTTTCAAAGATTTTACACAGACGTCTCAATAGAACCGCACAGAGTCCTCAAAACCTGCATGTTGGACAGACAATGGGCAGTCCAAGTCTTATATGTTGCTTTTTCAGCCACACCAGAAAAACTCAAGTCAACTATTACCATCAACATATTAAAGGACACCATTCCCGAGGATTAGTTCAAATAAATCAAATTTATTCACATAAAATAACTACAGAAAATGTAACCAAAACCAGACCTCAACCTCAAAAGAAATAAAATCAACAGAAAGAAAGCGACAGGAACAGACACACTAGTGCAAGGTCTGCTTCAGTCTGACAGGGAGAGGGCTCCCAGCCTGCTTATGTAGGTGGGGCCACCCGCTATTGGCCGAAACAGGAGCACCTTCAAAACAAGAGGGAGCGCAAAACCGCTGCAAAAATTAACCCTCATAAAAGGACTGTACAGATGAGTTTCATCAGAAATGAAAGTGATCATTTGTATTTGCAAAGAGCGTTGTATGGAATTTATTTTTGTGGTAATTTGGTTAAATTTAAAACCCATATATCAGACACAGACATTTTTTTAAGGGGTTGAATTTGACCCGAGGACAACAGGAGGGTTAAGAAACAAACAGTATCAAACTATTTGTACAATTAAAACTGATGCAACACTGGCGCCCCCTGGTGGTGGTATGAAAACACACAGGATCTGTTTGCACCGGGTCGGTCTCATTTTTCAACCACAAAAACATCTGCTATCAGAATATTTACTGTAGAAAGATGTGATAATCATATGCAAACCCTACACATTGTGCCTTTAAAACAGGTTTCAGCTCACCTGTGAGTCCATGTCGTTCTCGGCTCTGCCCCCCAGATCGCCTGACAGGCTCCTAACGTTGGAGATGTTGAAGTCGCTTCTCTCCCTCTCTCTGGCCAGCTCCATCTCCCTCTCATCCTCGTCCTCCTCGTCTTCTCCTCCCTCCTCCCCGGACACCACGATGAGGTCGTCGTCCTCCATGCGTTCGGTTTTCACCACCACCCACTGTTTACGCGGCATGATGCTGGGCTGGCTGTAGGTGGGACGCTTCAGCAGCGGCAACGCTGAGTCCTCCCCGTCCTTTCAAATGAGACATTTTACGTTATAATACAGTAAATGAGGGATATCTGGTCTTTGTTGTCTGTGAAAACTTGTAATTTCAGAATCTTCCTCGTGTTAAAACAGAGCTCCTGCTGGCTTAAAATCAAAACAATAAATAACCTATGTCTAAATAATTACTAATCTCCTTTTACTTTAGGGTTTTTATGTTGCCAATTGGTAAACAAAGACAAAATACAGCGATTTTCATCTTTAGGAAGTTGCCTTATGACTGTGGGGCCATGAGAAACCATGCTGATGAAAATACTGTACATCAATTATAGACAGAATCTGATCTTTGACATAACGGCAGGTTCATGGAAACAAAACGTTTATGTGGGTTCTCACACCTGATAGGAAGACACGCCAAAGCTGTCGCTGACCCCGACTTCCTGCTCTGACGCTGAGCTCATTTTCTTCCTCCTCCCGCTCCCTCCTCCTCTTCCTCTCTTCCTCTGGTGGTATAGCACCTCCTCCTCTTCCTCCTCTACTTCCTCCTCCTCTTCCTCAATAAGGAAGGCTTCCTCCCCTCCTGATGGGGTGCAGTAGCTGGGGGTGTTGCTAGCCCCGCCCCCGTCCACCGAAGCCCCCGCCGCGGCCGCACCGCCTCCTCCAAAGCCGCTCCCGTCCCGGGGGCTGAAGTAGTTGGTGCTGCTGGGAGACTGGCTCTCGCTCACTGAGGGGCGGCTGGGGGGTTGGGGGGCGCACTGGGGCTCGTCGGACCCCACCACCTGGGATTGACCACCTCCGACACCCCCATCACCATCACTTCCAGCTCCGTTAACACCGCCTGCCGCACCGTCACCGTTGCTGCTGCTGCATCCGAGGTTAGCTGAGCCTCCACCTCTTCCGACACTGGCCCCATCCTGGACGCCGTCGCCTCCGCCGCCACCACCACCTCCGCCTCCTCCGCTGCTCCCTCCTCCCGCTGCAGCCCGGCCCTCCCTCAGCAGCTCGGTGCATTTGTCCACGATGTGCCACATCTGCAGGACGCTGCCCACCGTGAGGTAGTTGACGATGTCCTCGCGCAGCATCCGGAGCTGGCCGGTGTAGGCGCAGCTCAGCACGCTCTCGAATGCCAGCGGGTCCATTACCGCCGGGATGGAGACTGTGGACATGTTCTTCAGTAGTACCTGGGGATGGACACAATGATACGTCCCAATGGTGAATGTCTCAATTCATCAATGTTTTGTCCTGACTCTCCCGCCCGCCCCCCCACTCTCTCCATGTCTCTGTCTCTTATTTCTGAAACCCACTTATGGTAGAAAAAAACCTACTGGTCACAATCCAAACCCTGGTAAATCTGTCTGCTCTGTTTTTCTCATTTCTAAATTTGTGCTTTTATCGGATTTATCTAAATGACTCTTCATATCTTTCAGACTGTGCTCTTCATCCATTTTCTTCCTTTTCAGCAGATCATTTTAAACCCATTTCACACAGATTTTATGTCTCATGCACATCTAAACTTGCGTTTTGCAGCAATAAAGCACTTATGACCATAATTTACAAGATTTTACTAAATGAATTGCTTAAATCGATTAGTTGTCAATTTTTTATTCCAGCTTCTTAAATGTGAATATTTTCTAGTTTCTTCTTTCCTCTGTGACAGTAAACTGATTATCTTTGAGTTTTGGACAAGAAATTTGAGGATGTCATCTTGGGCTTTTAAGAAACACTGATCCACATTTTTCACCATTTTCTGACGTTTTATAGACCAAACAACTAATATAAATATTAAACAACTATGACAATAATAATTTGTTGCAGCCATAATTTACAATTTCTATTTACTCATACATACAACGTAGATCTTGTAGATCTAGTATAAACTTGATGTCAGTAATGTGTTAAATGTGGTTTTAAAGGCTTCACTTTCCCTAGTTTTCCAACACATCTTGGTTACATTAAGTGCCGAGTGAATTGTGTTGACTCACAAAGACTAATCAAGCCAACTAACTCCCATTAAATTCCACTGTCATATCCATTATTGTGTCTTAAAATCCTCTATGCTCGGTCTGGCTAAACCAAACTGTCATAGGTCCTAAAATTGAGCCAGCTGCTGCACAATTCAATATCATTTCTCAAATACAAATTGCGTGTAGAAGCGGTTTGCATGCCTCTGAACATGATTTTAGGGTAACATTTCATACACGGTCCACATCAGAAATGAGCGAATATGACTCCATGTAGCTTTTTTTAATGTGCTCGTGCTGATTAGAAAACATCAGCAGCGTGACACTCCCACCTGGTCATGGAAGTAGGGTGAGGAGGCGGCGAGGACGCAGCGGTGGGCCTTGAACACTTGTCCCTGGACGTGGATGGAGAGGTCGCAGAGCCGGCCGTCCTCCCTCTGCCGGTTGAGGCTGTCCAACACCGAGGCCTGAGCGCTGGGGAAGCACACCTGCACCGCCGGGCCAGATGTGTCGCTGGGAGCAGAGCTGCTGCTGCTGCTGCTTCCCACTTCCATGGGCAGGGACTGCATCTAGGTGGTAGAAAAACGCTTTCATGACTCCCCGTTTTGGCAGTTAAATTAGTTTTTTGCCATTGTCAAGTACTAATATTTACTTAGTACGTGCCTTGTGACTTCAGGGTATTTTAAAAATCCTGAAATACAGCAAGCAAGATACTCACAGTTTATTAAAGAAGGTAGTTTTTGTTTTTATACGATTTATAGGTGCTGCAACTTATTATTTTTATTATTATTGATCACTACTGTCAATTACGTCCTTGGTGTCAATCATCATTGTTTATACTATGAAACATCAGAAAATAGAGAAAAAGGTTCAACTTAGTTTCCCAGAGTTGAACATATTCAAATGTTGAACTTTATCATTTTGGAGGCTACAGTTTGTGGAGCTGTTGTAGTGTTTTAATGTATTCATATAACACAACATTTTTAGAAACGCCTCTTAGTATGCATAATACAACCATTCAGCCATGAAGTTGAATCAACGCCTTTCTCTACAAGTGATGTGACGGTGTGATCAAGATAGTTTAATGCTGGGCTCTTCCAGCAGGTTAGCTTTAACTGGCAACAAACTGATGACGGATCAAATCCACCTCTCAGTAATGCATCCAATCCCAGATATGTCCAAGTTGGAATTACAGTTTCATGTTTTGTTTAAAGTTGTCTAACCTGAAAATCTGGCTCGACAACTGATCTCACCACTCAATAACAAATGTACCAGTTAATTTGACTCTTCAAACTATCCAAATTGGGTTTATTAAGTACTCAAAGCTCTTACCTGTCAACCTGACTAATACTCAAACAATAAAAGGAATCCAAGACTAATATTGAAATAAAGTGTGTGATCACATTTTTCATCCAGTATCACGTAGTATGCAGCATAAGATGGTAAATGCAAAGAGAACAGCTGCCAATCAAGGAAGCAGTCGATTTAAATAACTAGAGAAGACTCTTAAATTACCCAGAATACACTGCAAATGAGTCCTACTTGAGAGTCATGAACTAGACAGCTGTGTACAAGTGTCTAGTTGAAGTGTCGTTGTTAGATCTCAGTCACACCGTGTGTCTGTGCAGCCGGCCTCTGCTGCAGGTTCCCCAAAAGCTGCACAGTACTGTATATGTTTAGCAATTCTAGTTCTATGCATCAAATATGTTCGTATGTCACGCGCCGTGTGGGTTAGATCAGGCTGCCCCTGCACTCATATGACACGTGAACGGATTTCTCTTTGACAACATAACCATAGTTAGGAAAAGCTCAGATGTCATTTTGTACTTTCCAGTGAACCAAAAGATATTACGTAAATAATTAACAGGTAAGCCCCCACCACCACCACCACCACCACACCACTTGGATTCGCTTGCTGTGTTGTATTAATGCATGAGAATAATCAACAGCTGGAGCACAAACACACTTTTAGTTGGCAAAGCCCATGATGGGAAATTCAAAGTGGCGTTGTTGTTGTTGTAATGTGGCTGGTGGTTGTGTTCTGCTTCCAGACCGCAGACAGGAAGAGTCCGTCAGAGACCAGACTCCAACCGTACCGTTACAGATGTGATGTTAGCCTGCTAGCTAGCTCAGACGGCTGGCTACACAAAAACAACACACGAGCCTCCGCGGGCGTTGAACTCACCGCTTTAGTTGACACTGCAGCCTTCAGGAGAACGGTCTCGGTCCGAGCTGACGGCAGTGTGTCCTGCCAGTTTGTGCAGGTCCTTAAGTTTGGGGACCATCTTTAGGAGAATGTTCTCCCCATCTGAACTGCTCTGCAGCGGCAGACAGCGACGCGTCGCCTTTAAAACGCTTCCAGACACACGAGCCAGACTTCGGCCGACACAAATAAATAAAACAATGCAATAAACTCTTATAAACAGCATTGTATTATTTTAATACAACGCGGTATTTTTTTTTTTTTTTACAATATTAAACAAGATTGATTTAAAATTCTTTTTTTTCTTGTCTAGTTATCTCAGAACATTAACATACATTGTCAATGTGTTGCATAATTCGCAACATTCATTTTCTTTATCTACTTACGTGCTGTCTTTAAAAACTAATGTAAAACTAGAAAAAAAAATAATCATGACCCTGATAATTACATCATGTCCAATGTATACAACCTGCGACTGAAGCTAATATTGCTCAAAATATCCATCCTTGGCCACTTCAACATGAACTCTTGGAAATGTATCTATAAAACCAACCTCATTTCATCTTATTGTTTGTCCACCAGGGTTGACGTGTCATCACTGCAATACAGTGAAGCCATCTAGCTGTGACAGACTTCTCAAACTACCAATATCAGAAGTCATCAGTAACACAATCCAAGAAGGTAACACTGCAGTTTGGTTTGGAAAAAGGTTTCAGTTGAGTACATGATTTGCCTTACGCTGCTTTAACAAAAGAGTTTGCAATGGTTTGTTTGATATAAACACACAAAGGAAATAGAAGTTCATCTAGTCTTTATTACCTCTGGTTGGGCCAGAGATTAGATAGAAAAAACATGCAAGTCGAAAGGCAAGGAAATTTAGAGGTGGTACCACAATAGGGTTACATTTATATTACATTTTTCAAAAAAACACTATATTGTTGTACTACGCATTGCTGCAGCTCCTCTTTTCACCCTGTGTGTTTAGTTCTCGGTTTTAGCTCCAGAGTGAGGCATCGCACATCTACTCCATCGTTGTTTTTGGTTGTCACAAATGCGCATTAGGTAGTTAAGGACTACTAGCCAGTCAGAAGCAGAGTATGAGCTAGGAGAGCATTATAACGTGTGTTACAAAGTGACGCACATTCGTCACAGGAGTAAAGGCTGGACTACAGTAGAGCCGTTTGGAGCAGATGATGAACAGTGTTTTCTGTTGGAGATGGTAAGGCCTTTTGAGGGTGACTTTGGGCTTTTTCACTTCATAAAAACACGCACAAACAGATATACAATACAATAAAATAATGGGAAAAAGCATAATATAAGCACTTTAAAATGTGACCATGAGGCTAAAAATCAAAGTTTTTAAGCACCATCTAGTGTCTACTTTCTGTTGGCACTTGCGGTCCCAATTACACAGTCGTTCACCTGTAAAGAGACACAAAACATCAAATGTCAAAAATCCAAGTTGGTACAGTGAGATGCTACATTCAGATTGTTTAATACGGGACATATTCAGTGTTAAAAAGCATTTAGTAGTCATTTTGATCAAACCTAATATGTTGATGAAGACTTAAAAAATAAAGGTTTAACATTGCTTGATGGGGCATTTTTGATCCAGAAGCAGGAAGAATTACACTGCGTCTTAAATAGCTTTCTTTGCTTTCCTCGCTAATACAGCAACATATTAACGTTTTGGTGAAGTTCACTTTATCTCCAATTTCACATCATGTTCTCAATGTACTCTTGTCGTCCTATACCAGCTGTCTCATCAAGAAAGAACATTAAATGACCATAGATGCAACTGACCTTGCTGGCAAACCTCAGGGAGTTGAGGGTTTCCCCAAAGCTGTCAGGCTCTGGGGCGATGTTCACAAACATGAGTCTGGAACGAGGAAAAACAAATACAGTAAGCACTATTAAAAAATTAAAAAAGTTAGAAACCCCTCCTTAAGAAGAACCAGTGAAAAGCTAACAGATTGTAACTTGTCTGCCCTGATTTGGAAGATATCCAGCTATATAATATGGCAGCTGAGCTTACTTTTAATTAGCTTCTGAATTTGAGAAAAACAGCTCACTGTGAAGAAAAGGATAAGAGCATCTGCTGAAATCTCAAAGCTACGTGGATGAAAAACTCACGTTTTGCTGTTGCCACCCAAGCAGCCCTGCAGAAGGTAGGTAAGCTTTGAGTTCCTGTACGGAACGTAGCTCTCCTGGAACACAAACAAATTCAATTTATGTCACAAACAAAATGAATGCTGAAAAATAATTAATGTTTAGCATTGTGTACCATGTAAATAAACCAAATATCTTAGGCCACACAGACTCAGAGGCTGCGGCGCCTCTGAACGCAGCATTGCTGATTTCCAGTCGGGCTGCTGCTTACAGACCTTGTTGGCCAGTGCGCTGATGACGATGCCCAGGTTGGACAGGGAGCCGTTGATTGCCGTCATCTCTTTAAAGCGCTCGCCCTGAGACTGACTCTTCAGCATTCTCTCACTGCCAGCCAAGTCCACTAGGCACAAAGTGGCTATATGCACACACACACACACACACAAAAAAAACAATTACATCTTTAATACAATAAAAAGCAGGTTTACACTACATTAAACATATATACGATAAAATCATCTTATAAAAAGAGCACATCCCGTGTGAAACCACATTTCTGATTTTGGCATAATTAGAGAGATTTTACTCACACTTGCATTTGACATCCCGGCCAACATTCACTCCCTCGATATCCAGCTGGAAGACTGAATGGGAGCGAGATGAGCGGTCATTCTGGGCAGTCTGGGCTGTGGAGCGATTTTTATTGGCCAACATAATCAGGTCGAGAACCTGGCAGGTGGAAGGGATCGTATAGATTATTTACGGTGAAGTAGAATGTATTAAACAACATGGCATGTACATTGTTAACTGGTATACATTATACTTGAGTATTTTAGTAAATTAACTTAAGCGACTGATCTATGTGCTTGCCGTACCTGATCCTCGTTGGAGACCTTTTCGTAGGTGAGGTTGGTGATGGTCACCTCGTTGTTTGTCGACTTTCGGATCTCATGCTCGGGCCTCTTGCTGGCCTTGCCGGTGAAGAGGAGGTCTCGCAGGGTCTCGTTGTAAATTTCAACAAAGCTTGCTGTGAAGGTAAACTGAGAAAAAACAGAAATGGTTACAACCTTCAATAATAATTGTTCACTTTTCCTAGTCACACTGGATCTCCTCCACAGATACAAACACTGCATGCCACGGTCCCTGAGTGCAAATAAGGGATTTACGTTTGTGGAGTTAAACGTGGAGACTACATTTGGTTTGTTTTGGTGGCTGCATCAGCAGCGGCACACAGAACAAATCTACAGCTCCAGGAGAAATCACACTAGTGTGAAATTCTCTCGGGGAGCTTGTCTCTGTATATCTGTATTGTGACATTGTTTTGGCCTATAAATGTGCCAAAATGTACTTTCCATATGCACGTAAAAGTATCGGAATGTGTTTAAAATCAAAGTCCTGGTTATTTTGTTTTGGGGATAATAAGTAGTGCATTTAACACTGGCTATAAATTACAAACAAGTAAACAGCAAACAAAGTATTACTAAGTAACTACCACACTAAACACCTGAAATCAAGAGAAAAAGCAGCTATCATTTATATTTTAATAACAATGTAAAAAGGTGTGTGTGTGGGGGGCTAGTAGTTTTCAACCTACAGAGAATAATCATTGTCCGGCCACAACTTCACTGTTTTTGTTTACTCTGACTGCTCTCATAGCGTCGCTTTGAGCCACATTAGAAGGCAGTTTTCCGAGAAAAATCTCTAAAAACTTGCTGTACACTACCTTTTAATCACCAAAGTGCAGACAGAAACAGTAACCAACTGGCTAGTTAACATACATTGTTGAGAATTTAGCAGCTAAAGAGCCAGATATTTCCCTCAGGGAGGTGTAGAGACCAAAAACAGAGTTAAAAGGAAAATGAATGTTGGACTTACATTCATCTGGTGGCCACAAAATGGAAATGTTGCTCTGTAACAACTATAACTATATATGTAAATCAGCACCTGAACGGTTTTGGCGGCATATCAATTTAAAAGGTGATATGTCATCGTTGTTGCTGTACTGCTGCCCCAAAGTGGCAAAGGAGAAAAAAAGTTCATCTTGAATACTATGATCAGCGTTACCTCCCAGCCTTGTGCTTCCAGTTTCTCTGCTGCTCGGAAGATTTGCTTCACTGCTCTGGGAATGACACCCCTGTAATCATCATACTCGCTCCCCTCCATGGTGTACGTCTTCCCACTTCCGGTCTGGCCATAGGCAAAGCAGCAGACATTATAGCCATCCAAAGCTGACTGCACCAGCAGGGAGATCTCTTCAAAGACCTAAAACAATTTCAGAAAATCACCATGAATTAGATTTTTAATAACAGCCACAAAATCGTTGTGTGTCTTATTTTAAAATAATATTTATCCACTCATTTATACATCAAATATCTTAGTACATGTTAGTTACCTCTTGTTGTGAAGCCTGGGGGCCAAACACCCGGTCAAAATTGAAATTGTAATTCTTCTGAGTATCAGACGTTTTGCCTGTGTGAGACTAATTAGAAGAAAAGGGAGGAGAGAGACATTTTTTGTGACATTCCCAGAAAAAAACAAAGTGTAGTGCAAAAAAACAAAAAACAAAAACTAAGCTTCTAAAACTGCAACTACCACTTATTGCCAAATATGCCTCCAAAGAGAACAAACAAGAGATTTTCAAGATTGCGACTTAAACCACTGACATGCCTTTATTTATAGATGTGATATGCTGACAGGATTCTCACCTCCTCTGTTTTGGCCAGTGTTATCGTTGTGTTGTCACTGATCGGGAGCTGAATGTGTTTGCTGAGGCCTCCATCCACCAGAGGGCGCACTCTGCAAAAGACCCTGATATTGCCCTGCATGAAAACAGAATGTCTGCTGAATCAGTCAGATGGTCAAATTAAATCAGTTTGACCAATTAATCTTCAGTGAGAGGAATGACATTTGTTTGGCTGTTTGCCACAGGAGGATTTAGCTGTCTAGTGCTAACAACACAAAGTACAAATATAAATCAAAGAAGAGTATTCATTGAATACTGGGCTGTGTTGAGCCGTTATGCCACAATGCAACTTGCCTTAAGCTCCTGGATGGTATTGTGGAGCCTCCTGCGCTCCATCTCCCCAGCATGAAGCTCGTCTTTCTGCTGGACCACCGTGTCTTTGAGAAGGGAGACCTCTTCCTCGGTGTTTGTGAGGGTCGTCTGCAGGCGGGCCAGAGCCGACTCCTGCACTGAAAGCTTCATCTGGACAGGAAAGAGAGAAGAAAAGATACAGCTAAATCTTGTTGGTTACAAAATATGGCCATCATATTATCTCTTTTAAAATTATCTTAACTGCTCGATTGGATTTTAGTAGAGTAACGATCCTTTCTGGGTTGTTAAATACCCAGTTTTTTGCTAGAATAAATACCTTTTGAATTTAAACAAGACAATTAGTGTATGGCACTAGTTTCATTAGGGTTAGCCGGGTAAGGTCTGCCAAATGGTATTTTAGGTAATTAATTTCCCCTTGCAGGATTAATAAAAGGTATTTCTTCTTCATCTTATGATACCACACGCCCAAAATAACCAGTATTAGTTTCTATTCCTGCAGCAGATTTTATACCTTGAGAGCTTGCAGCTCTGTCTCCTGGCTGTCTCGGAGAGTCTCCATGACCTTGTACTTTCCCTCCAAGTTGGAGAGCTCCTTTTCAAGAAGGCTCTTATCTCCAGACACTTTTTTCAACTCTTCCCTCACTCCCAACAATACCTGCAGCTCCTTCTCATACTCACTGAAATCACAGAAAAGAACAGACATTTAACATAGTTCCGATGTCAAATCAGGAACACTGCAATTTGATTAATTTTTTCCAAATGAAAATTTCCTTGTACCTTATCTGGTTCGTCTGCCTCGCAAGACTTTTTTCCATTTCAGCCATTTTTGTGTGTTTCTGGACCACTGCATCTTTGAGAACTTCATTCTCCTGGTTTACAGACTTGATCTTGGTCTGGAAGTTACGGACCTTGCCCTCCATGTCGCTGACCTTGCCCTTCAGGTCCCATGGTGGACGTTTGGTGGCACCAGCCCCACCTGTGCACGACAGCATCATTAACAAGTGTGAGTCTTCCCTTGTTTCCTTTCAGGCCACTAAAGAACAAGCGTTTTCCTACATAAGACATGTTGAAATGCCACAGCGGGAAAAGCACAGATGTAAAGAATATAACATGAATGGTGGCTGAGTCTTGGTATTGTGTATGCTGGCTCACTGGGACACTAATCGAGCAGAGCAATTGTTTATATTATTTGTAACGCCTGTGAAAAGTGTCAACTGTGAAAAAGGCTTACTTCAAATAAGAACATTCACTTGGAGAACATTTCATCCTACATTAATAAAAAAAAATAAAAATAAAACTTACTCTCACTTTTAATGAGTTATCATTTACTAAGGAACAAGAACCTTGTGGATTTGATTTCTCACCTGCTTTTGGGATAGTGGATGCAACCGTTTGTTTCAGGACACCTAATGGAACAGGAACATAGTTAAAAACAATACAAAAATCATTCATGCGACACCAGAATCTATTGCCTTGATACAATCCCTGTCCTTATGATAAGTCCAAAGCACTTCTGCGTGTGTAGTGATTTCTAACAGAGTGTAAATTGTAATTTCCCCACTGGGATCAATAAAATATATACAATTAAAAAAAAATTATTCCCAAAATGAACCGCTCAATAAATGCTCATTCCCTGAAATCCAGACAAATAAATGCAGCTTATGCACTTTTGTCCATCACTAATCAGATACTCATCTTACCTCTGGAGGGACCAACGGCCACAGTGGCAGCTCCTCCAGCTCTGACCGGCCTAGCTGTGTGGGGAACAAAGAGAGAAAGAGAGGTATAGATTTTGTCTTAACATAAACAATAAGTCAGTGAAACCTCAACATTAAAATAAAAATAAAAAATGCACAAGCTTAAAAAAAAGAAACAAGACAAACAAGAGTAGATGTTTGATTACACTTTTTAAGAATAGATCCTTATTTCATATGTATTGTTACATTCTGATTTTTGTAAATAGATTTTTTTCCCTTTTCTAAAAAGGTTAGAGCTAGCAACTTACAAATAGGCGCCTTGGTTGGTCCAACAGCGGGACGCCTGCCACCAACGATTGTAGCTGCGGGACGTGGTTTCACAGTCTCTCGGTCCTTACACATCTTCTTCTGCAAACACACACACACAAAACACCAGCATCAAACTATTGCAATATTTCAACTTTTGGGGATGTAACTATAACCTACTTTTTATTTAAGGGACACAGAAATGTTTATCAAGCCTATTATATAGGCTCTATTGATGGTTCCCATTATAGATGCTACAACATGAAGGCTTGACAACTGAATGCAACCTGATACAGCACCAAAAAAAACTGATACTGTAGTTTAGGGTTAATCAACACCTTGTGACACTGTCACAACAAGAACTTAACCTTCTTTATTACATTGTAAATGTTTGTGTAAGTGTTTACAGGCCTTGACAGTGTACAACACAAATACATTACATTCACGGCCAAGAGAAGAACTCCACTTTACTGTTAAGAGTGTCTGTGGAAATGTGATAGGCCAACATGTGTAATGGAGCTGTAGGAGCTGGTTAATAGGTTACCTTGCAGTGCCATATTCAGAGGAGCTTGGAAGTTTAGCAGCAGACTAAAACTGACAGAATAATGGGTAAAGCCAAAGATAGAAATGATGTAGATGAATTTTAGTACAAACCTGAGCAGGCCCAAAGTCTTGGCCATTCTCTGAGCTGCTGCTGGAAAGAGTCCTCTTGCTTGCACTAACTGGCAAGCGGGACATGATCTGTTGAGGGTTAAGAGGTAAATATGATTAAAAAACAAACTATTACGGTATACATACAGTGTAGTGTCCCAAATTCCCCTTAACCTAACCCTCATTTGTACTATTACCATTAACCACCCGAGGTCAAATGCCTAACCCCAACCAATCGTAAGTTGGCAGATCTTGGTGTGGCCGTAGTGGGAATTAGAGACACTGCACCCATCCATGATTTAATAAAAAAGGTCCCTTCCAACACCTAATGACTATGCGTTTACAGGAGTAAAACAAGTAAAACAAGCTTCAGAGCGTCTCAATTACGCCCATCTCTACTATTTGGAAAACCAAAAAAGAGCGAGTCGAGCCCATATTGTCAGGTAAAACGAAGCTCGGACCAAAAATGCGTATAGGATTTATTTAACAAAGAAATACTTACAAATGAAGGAGTCTGTGCATTTATTTGACAAGCTTAACTAGCTAGGTCAAGCCTTCCTTTAACGATTATCCTGAATTTATAAATTCTGCTTTTGTGAAACGGCCGCCAGCAAACAGGGAAACACAATGACGCAGGAAAAACTATAACCACAACCATTAACGTTGCTGTATCTGTAGAGCACTCCCACTGGGAATGAGGGATAGGTTGCATGAGTTCACAAGAGGCTAGCTCACGTCAACCGAGACGTTTATTTTGCATTTGTTCTGCTGAAATATAAACATTTGATATTTGTCAACTAAAACACCAACTTAGTCATATATGAGCGTATATTAGCTTCGGCTGGATTAATGTTACCGTTTGCCATGTAGCTAACACTGACGAACCAACGTTCATGTTATCATAGACCGTAAAAGGTCATTAGCACTAACGTTAGCTAACTAGGTTGATGGTTGCCGTTAGCTTGAGCACAAAAAGGTAAATACTTACGTTAAACTACAGGAACTATCGTTTTTGTATCGTTACTTTGCGTTACTTTTTCAACCCCCCTTTATAAACAAGATAAACGAAATAATTTGCTCAAAATTATCAAAACGTTTACCTTAACGTAAGTTGAGTTTTACCAAAAAGGTGTCTCCAATCCTCTGTCTCCGGCCGTTTGAATTTTGAAATTGAACTGTTTAGGGTTGTCGCTTCGGACACGCTACCGTGATTGGTTGAGCCAGCGTAGACCCCGCCTCCGCCTTTATATGTGCTTGGAACGGCGTACGGAGTGTCCCGCTTGGGCGGGATACACGTACAGCAGCTATTCTAGAGTCTGGTGGTCGATGTTGTCTTGATACACTGTACGTCACTAATGAAATAAGATTCAGTAGTCATTCTTCTTCTTTTAATTAATCGAAATTTGTAATCTTCCATCTTTAATTTACACCATCTTTCCAAATCAACATTTTTACATAACTACTGTTCTGGCTTTTTATTTTTCACCTTGAATAGGCTTTTTTGATGTTTATAAATGGGGTTTGCTTATGTATATATACAGTATATATTGTATTATATATGTATGTGTGTGTGTGTGTGTGTGTGTACATTACCTGCATGCTGTAGTGTTTATCTCAGCTCGTTACTTGCTTTCTAGGACAGTAAATTATCTGCAGTTCATTTTCTTTTACATAAACCACATGAAACAAAATATCATTCCTCCAGAGGCCTTGATCAGATATTTTGTGTTACTGTTACAGCAGATGATGATCTACACTAGCACAGTGTTGATAATTAGCAATCCCTCTAACCTGTTAAAATGTTTCATGACAACGCCACGATTCTGCTAGACTGAGAGACATGTACTGCCTCACTTCTTCATAACAAACCTCGTGGTTCACTGTTTGGTAGGCCAATAAAAATATATATTTCTTTCTGTTTTACATCACAATTTCACTTGTTCAAACATTAACTTTAACTGTGGAAGTTATTAATATTACATGTCATTTAGCTGACGCTTTTATCCAATGTGACAATAGCTATATATGTTAGAGGTCACACGCCTCTGGAGCAGCCAGGGGTTGAGTGTCTTGCTCAGGGACACGTTGGTAGATGTATTGCAGTGGGACTCAAAGTGGAATGTGACAAGTTATTGTCTCGTCTTGGATCCGGTTACACTGTTGTACCCTCCTGTTGTCCTCAGGTCATATTTGACTCGGTTTCAAAGTTTCTATATCAGAAATGTGTTTCTTTCAACCTAATTTCCCAAAGATAACATGGATGGTTTCATAAAATAAAGGATCAGTTCATTACTTTCATTGAATTTTTGGAGTTTGATTTAGTTTAATAGCATTTGAAAAAGACAATTGAAATGGATTTGAAAAACTATACTTCAATGTTGAATAACGCGTGTTGAAGTGGTAAGACAACAAGTTGCATGGTGGACCCTGGAACTAACGTACTCCACTGATCCCCTGGCTGCTGAAATGACCGAGCCACAAGGCTGTAACCACGTTATAACCTGTTGAGAAAAAAAAGGTTTTCTCACCTTGTCTGTCTGTTCTAACAGGGAATACCCTGATACTCAAAAAAAGAAAGCAGACACAACTTGGGCCTCTGATTTGATCAAGTCAGTAAACAAAAAGCATAAATATACATACTTTTTAGTACCACACAGTCTTGATTTAAAAAGAAATCTGACAATTGTGTTTTTTCATCATAAATTGTTTTCCAACTTTATTCTCCTCAAGGGAAGATGTAGAGGTGTAACTGTGCCTACAGTCTGCAAGAGTGTAGCATGAGAGTGCAGTTAATAACCGCACTGTAATTAGGCATATCAGTAATAACAATAACAAGAATATTGAGAATCTGTTATTTTACATAAAAAGACAATGAAATACACGGAGTATACATGAAGACAAGCAGCCATTTGTTAGACTGCTTGACCATTTTGATTGGGTAGAGATAGCTTATGCACAAAGACATGGCAGCAGTGTCCCAGGTCACCGAGTTTCATGTTGTGTTATTTAATCATTAAGATATACTTTTAGATCATTTGTTAAAATATGAATGAAGGAATTATCATGGGTGATCAATGTTGAATTTTTTCATTCTTTTGCAGACTTTGTTGAGCATTGAGGTTATGGTCCATTCAGCACTAAAGGTGACCTGGGACACAGACAGTGATTTGGTACTTGTTAATTTGAGTTCTTTTAGTTTTCATATACACTTTACACAGGACTTACTTTCCTTTTACAGTTGAAAAAGTCTTTTCTATCTATGTTATGTACAGCATACTGCAATACAATAATGCCTCAGATTGATAATGTAGATAACATTTGCACTAGGTATAATGAAAGTAGTAATAATATGTATGAAAAGTTCTTTAAAAAAAGATTGATAACAGTACCTATCAGCCATTTTTTTATCACGCAATCATTAATTCCCCAACGAGATGGGCTGTCTTTACTACTATTGGAGAATATCAGACTCTTTCTTTCAACAGTAACAAAACAAAATAGGACAAAAAAACTCTGTTAGGACTTTTCTCTCTGTTCTCTTCACATTCATGCATCACTTTGCTTTCTCTCTGAGTTTTCACACGTTTATGTTGGTAGAAAAATACATACATATATTTAAAAAAAAAGTACAATGACAAACATAGACATGAAGAACAAGCTTCATCAAGTGCTTTCTTTATGACCCCGGCCACCCCACAAACCCTCTTTTCTCTGTTATTTTTTCTTCTCACTCTGCTGCAGATTCGTATTTAGTGCATTCTTGAATAGGTTTTCCTCTCCTGATCCATACTTTGGGCTCCGACAAAGTTGGTTCCTCAACTCCTCGCTGTCTGAGGGGAGGTGAGCGTAAATAAGGACATCTTGATTTGTAAAGTGAACACGTTGAGATTCAGCGCCAGGTTTTAGCCTGATCCAATAATATACCTAACTTTCTTTCTCCTGTCCCTCTTCTCTGTTCTCAGAGATGTTATTTAAAAGCCATATTTAAACTTCTTTACTTAGTCTTTCCCTACAGTATTCCCTCGTTGATTTCTTGTCTTGTTTCTCTCCCTTGTTTTGGCTTGAACTAAATAATGGAGTATGTTCAGATTAATGTGATCTGACTGTGTTAAAAAATGTCACCATTCTCTGGACCGTAACTGTCCAGAGAGTAGTGTCATTTTTTATTTTACAGATATTTTATATCTTTATCCTCCATTGGTGCCTACTGCAAGCAATGCAATAAAAAACAGAGAAGGGTCACCAGTGTGCCTCTTTTATCAAAATACTCCAAGGCGGACTGCTGGTTTTGGATCAGTGTGTTAGGTGTCTTTTACAAAGCAAGTAAGTTAATAACTGATCCATTGACCTATAGTTGAAAAAAAGGTGAACATGCTTTTGAGAAATTCCGGTTTGGATTTCATCTCTATCTCATTCATAATGATATAAAAAAGCCAAAAGTGATCCAGATTATGTTTTGGTTAAGTCTTCACAAACTAGAGGAATGTGGCTCTAGTGTGAAGTTCAATAAACCACTTGTCTCAGTGTCCTAGACCAGCATTTCTACTAGGAGATCCTTGGCTCAGTGGGCTCAGGAATCGAGAAGCACATTGTAAAATATCTGTGTTCTAACAAGTAATTTAATGTTGTACTCAGCATTAGAGCTTCTTACAATGAAGGAAAAGACCTGGCATCGGGTGCATTCTGAATTTTACATGTATATTTGAACATCACATTGGTAAAGTTTTCCACCATACGAGCCATTTTCTTTCCTGCTGAAGAAGACTATAATACTGAATATAGTTAAACTACTTGTTTATATGGATGATGCAATTAGTAATTCCATGAACAGAGCGGGAAGACGCAGCCTATGAGTTCATGTGCTCCACCTGTATGGCTGATGTGGAGACGGTGAGGCAGAGGTCTTTGTGGGCCACTGGCAGGTCCGCCACAGTGACTGGTTTGTACTGGATCTCGCTGGCGGACACTGTCTTGTACTGGTGCAGGTCAAACGGGCACTGAACCACAGCTTCCGTGGCCTGCTGGTAGCTGCCTGGGGGCCCAGGGTTAGGGTTCTGGGTGTTGTTGTTAGGGTTGGTCTGGCTTTGGAGCTGGCCCGCTCTGCCCACACCTCCTCCACCAGCACCTCTCCCCCGGCCGCGGCCTCGGCCCCTGCCTCCGCCTGGCGTAAGGCCCTGGGCCTGCTGAGCCGCTACGGTTGCTGCCACTGTTAGCGGGTCGGGGTTGTGCTTCCTCATGTGTTTCATTAGATACGTTTCCTAGAGTTGGGGAGAGAAAGAAGTAAAAGACATGATGACAGAACGACTACAAACAGAACTACATTCATTCTCTAATCCTGTATATTCCGTCAACTCTGTCCTTACGCATCTTCTTTTGTCACAGTAAGACCAGAGTCAGCACAGCACAGTGTGACTATTAGGTCTGATGTGTGATTGACAAGTCTGCGAGCTTACTGAGGTATAGGAACGGTTACAGAGGCCACAGGAGAACAGCTTGGCATGTTTGACGGTGTGTGTGGACAGGTGCACCTCCAGGCTGGCAGCATCTGTGTAACCACGGTTACAGTTGTGGCATTTGTACGGCTTGTCTTTGTTGTGCTGCCGACGGTGAGACTGTGGGGAGAAGAATTACTGACATGAGCCCAATCAATCAATAAATAATCTTATCCAAACACACAGTGCTTCAAAATGTGATGTTGACAGTACCACAAAAATATCTTTAAGAGCCATTTGATTTAATATTTTTTTAACAACTTTTTATTCTTCAAACAAATAAACTGAAAAGTAACTGAATGGGCCAAAAAGAACATAACTTGATCTTGATTTCACTGGACACGTTTTAAACTCTATTAATACTTTAAGGAGTTTAAAACACTTTCATGGAACCTAAATATAAAGTTTACTTTCACGTTTTTGCAAATCAAAGTCTTACTATGCCATCGGGACAGTGGCAAGAACCAAACCTGTGAATGTGTTTACCTGTAGGTTGGACAACTGAGTGAAAGCTTTTTCACAGCCAGGATGGTTACACTTATACGGCCGGTCGCCGGTATGAATCCTGAAAAATCAGTTAGGCACACTATTAGTTAATTACAATATACTGTACATCATTCTGTATTGCTGCACTTGAAGAAAGAAAATGAAAGGTGAGTGAGGTGCATTAACATCTTCTCTTATCCAAAGCAACATATTGTACATACAGCAGCGTTGTGCCAATGTCAAATGCAGTGTGCTTATTCCTTCTTAGACATCTATCACTTACCATCATTCAAAAAAGAAAGTAAATATATTAAGGGTATTTTAATTGAATTAAGATCATAGCTTAGTGGCTAGTCGCACGTATATTTATGCCTCGTCGCAGAGGTCCAGGGTTCGAATTTGACCTGTGAAGATTTCCTGCATGTCTTCCCCTTTCTCACCTATCTGTCCTGTCAAAAAATTAAAAGCTGGAAAAGCCCCCCCCCCAAAAAAAAAAGAAAGATCATAGCTTAGTAGCTCAATCCCTTGCTTTCTCCTCGTTAACTTACCACAAAAGGTAATTGCTTTTGGTCGGTTGTTTTATTTTTATGTGTGTATAGAGTTATTATTCGGAGTTATGAAAACATCAGTGGTCACTTGTACCCCTTAAAAAGGTTTTAGACACACTTTACCCATGACTAGTCAAGAAGATGTGGAACACAGCTCTGGACTGGCAAATGTGTCATTGTTACAAAATGTACAGTATTAAGCCACCCAAGGCAGGAAATTACTATAAACCAGGTCTTGGCTGTGGTTCATAGGTAACCTGTTTTGGATATGAAGCCACTGTAATGTCTTAATTTGGCAACTCAGATTATTAAAAGAAGATACTGTGAAAAACCTCTCGACTACAAAGCATGCCTACCAAATTTGAGAGAACACACACACACACACACACACACACACACACACACACACACACACACACACACACACACCACACACACACACACACACACTAAAGTGCAAAAAGATGTAAACAACCACAATGTGACAACTCTCTCTCACACCTGCCCCCATACATGCACACATAAAAACACAACCGGCCCTTCAGAACCACCCAGCCCAGCCCGGACCAGTACCGTGTGTGCTGCTGTAGGTGACTGAGCTGCCTGAATGTTTTCTGGCAGTAGGAGCAGGCGTAGGGCTTGGCCCCGGTGTGGATGCGGATGTGCTGGGACAGGTAGCTGGAGTTGGCAAACGACTTGGAGCAGTGGGGGCACTTGTGGGGCTTGGCCTCCGTGTGGTTTCTAACACGGGCAACCCGGGATTGGAGGGGTGAGGAGGTGGAGAGAGAGAAACAGAGAGAGAAACAGCGAGAGATTTTTAAGCTACAGCATGACCAAACTTCACAATAAACTGAAGACCAAATCATGCGTTAAAGTTAACAGGATCTGGGATCCGTTGATCATAAATCACTAGGTTTCAAAGTGTGCTCTTTGTGCTGTGTCTGAGTTGTGAAAACACAGAACAAAAACATACAGCAGGCACAGTCATGCTTTACTCTTTCTCGCTCTCTTTCGCTCTCTCTCTCTCGCAGTCTCTCTCTCCATTGCTGTGCCCTGCTTTACGTGCAGTGTGAGTGTGTCTATGAATGTCTGGCTTTGCTGCAGCCAAACTGAAATGTAAATTCAAGATGAGTGGCAGGCCAGTGGAGCGCATCTTCCTCTTTAAAATGAAGGGCCTGAAACCCCAAGAAGCCCCAGTGCATGGCAATAAGGGAAATGAAAACATAAGGGAGGTGACAAGGTGAAAACATAAAATTAAAACATTTATCAGAGTCTTGACGGCATGACAGGAGCTTTTATCACTTACATCGTCACACAGTTACGTGTAATACAAGTAAAACCATTCTAAATAGTGGTTTAACAGCCCTATCGGTTTTAGAAATATGATCATGAGGATGTATAAAACATGTGGGCTGACTCAGGGCAGTAAAAGAGTGGCAAAAGCAAAGAGGAGCTTGTATTGTCTTAAAAAAGGAAATTATCATTCACAGTTAGTACACAATGTGTACTCACACTTGTATGATTAGAATAACAGACTGACTCTCCTGATGACAACATTTTCACTATTTAATAATCAAGTTTGTCATTTGTAAACAGTGCCATTACCTCCTCAATGTTATTTTAACCAAAATTCTATTGCTATACTATACTATTCTATTTTTAATGGAGATGGTTTCACATTAGAAGTGGTTAAAAAAGAAGGTGCCTCACACAAAAGAAGGGATCTTTGAAGGAGTTGTGTGAAAGCAGAGGTGGATCCAGAGAAAATAGGATAAATATAATAAGCCAAACTTGTGATAGTATCACCATCAGGACGAGAAAGTTAACGCCACCACCTGCTAAACGGTGGTAACGGGAACTGTCAGTTGACCTCCTCTACCAAACACTGTTGCATGCATCAACCTGGGCTATTTTGCATTCTGCAAAGGCTTGTAAATGATCAAAGTAACTGTTAAATTTAAGGATTAAGCTGCCGTCCTGTCCTGATCATCAATCAGTTACCAGAAAGGAACCCATCTTCATTGATAAATACACTAAAAATAACAAGATTTGAACTGTGATTTAATTTACCTCTTCCAAAAGACTCTGACACATCCCCAACTCCCCAGCCCTTCCTCCCTTCATCAGCCACCATACACAGGCCAACACATGTGCTTTAACAACAGAGGTCACGAGCACAAGCAGGCGCACAAACACAC
>NC_045746.1:20187931-20203250 GCF_008692095.1 Etheostoma spectabile | reverse complement strand
CCAGTACCGTGTGTGCTGCTGTAGGTGACTGAGCTGCCTGAATGTTTTCTGGCAGTAGGTGCAGGTGTAGGGCTTTGCCCCGCTGTGAATGCGGATGTGCTGGGCCAGGTAGCTGGAGTTGGCAAATGACTTGGAGCAGTGGGGGCACTTGTGGGGCTTGGCCTCTGTGTGGGACTTGGCGTGGATCTGCATGTCTGACTTGCTGAAGAACGTCACTGCACACATCCGACACCTTGGCAAGTGAGGAGTAAGAGAAAGAAGAGAACCTTCATTTGGATTTAATGCAGGCTTATAGTACTTCTCAGCCTGGCACACTAGTGGGCTTGCTACCAGTTTCTCTTTAATGACCACTGACAAGCAAAGAAACCCCCCCTCCTACAACCGCGATGGCTGCAGCTGATTGGACAAACGCGTCATGTGGGGTTGGCGGCTTCCTGATTTCAAAACCGACCATAATTGCGGATCGTTCGGAATACAACAAGTAGAACTATTGAGAGGTTATTGGGCCCGCCCAGTTTAACTCTACATACTGTTGTGTTGATGTAGTTTATTGTCAAAACGATTTTTTCCGAGTCGACTATTAAACAAACAGCTCCACCAAAAACGTCACCACGGAGGGTCCGTACTAATTGGACAACGTTCAACTTATCAGTTCTGTCAGCTCATTATTGGGGGGTTTTGTTGTTTGGACAGACCTGCCCCCACTGCTAAAAGAAACCTTAAAAGGAAACAAAGCTATGCAGTAGATGAGTCTGTCTTATTTCAGATTGACAAAGGTCAGTTTAAAAGATTTCTGTCAGCTTTTTAGAAGCACAAAGCTGAGCCGGCCTCTTCTCATTAGCATAAAGTTGCCTGGATTTAACTTTATGCAAATGATGAGCCGGCGACTCAAAACCCAGCTTCTACAAAGTCCCCGCGACGTTACTAGAATGCATTGCACAGCTGCTCCCATAGAAATGAATGGGAAGCGTTGAAATGACGCTGACTATGACGTCATAGTCTGTTTTGGCGGACTAAATTTCTAAATGTTCAATAAAAATCTATGATGACCAAACAACTATGCTTTTCTCTGAATATGTTTCCACTACCTGTAGGATTTGGGTCCATCTTTGTTGGTATGCTCATCCTCATCATTTGACAGGTCATATGGGTCAGCAGTGTGGTGCTAACACAATAACAAAACAACATATTAGTTATGATTAAAGCGTTGAAATTACACTGGCTATGGAAATCCGTTGTGTAGCCAGCTAAAGACAAAAGACTATAAGCAAAGAATACATCAGACCCTCACCTGCCCCCCAGCAGCAAGGTGTGCCAGTATTAATGCATCACTTCCAGGAGGGAGGACCCCACCCACTCTGCCCAACATCTGTTTGCTCTTCCTGCCTCGCTTTGATGGAGTGGGCATGACAACTGCAGGAGGGATAGCAATGTCCTGCTTCTTGTCTGGAAACAAGAGATAAGTAAAGAGATAGGAAGGGAATAGAGGGGAGAGTTGTTGAGAGCCGTGTGAAGACAGCATCCATTCCATTGCAGGAAAAAATCGGTCCACACATCACAGACATGAGTTGTTATGCAGGGGGTGCTGCCTCTGTCAGGAGCAATCCACATCAAAGAGTATGGACATACACAAGTGTGTGCATGCTTGCAGTTTGTATGAATTGTATGAACACAGAAAAAGTCAGAAATAAATAAATGGTGGGTGGAAAACTAGAATTCAAATTAAATGAGATGTGCGTGTCTGTCCTTCCATTCATTTTGGTCTCAAAAAGGTGGAAATGTGCTGTGAATTCAAAATACTGAGGAAAAACAGGTTTTTATTACATCAAACTATAATAATTCTACCAATTCTTTTCTATAAGTTTGTGTAAAGTGATGTGCTTAGTCCCACCTGTTCCACTAGAGCGGCATGATGGCCAACGATGTGTACAGTGGGCAGTCTTTAGCTGGGATATTTACTGTGTGAATTGCGAAGCAAGGCATTGCTGAAAAAGCTAATATATTCCTCAAACAAAAAGGCGTGTCAAACATTATCTTTGACAATACTTATCCCATGTTACAAAATCCTGGTCCTCACCTACCAAGCCCTCCACCTTCTGGCACCGTCATACCTCACTGACCTCCTCTCTCACTACCGACCCTAAAGGTCCTCCCAGATCCCTCAGTCTCCTCTGCACCCTCAAGTCCAACCTCTGCAGTTTTGGGGACAAAGCCTCCAGGGCAGCTCCCAGGATCTGGAACTCCCTCCCCCTAGAGATCCGCACCTCTGAGTCCCTCAAGACCAATCTTTTCACCTCAGCCTATCTGTAGCACTACGCCCTCCTCCCTTTTCATCTGTGCCTGAATCTTGTTTTGTATTGTATTGTTCTGTTATGTTTTCTACCTGTCCTGTAAAGCGGCTTTGAGTCTGTGAAAAGCGCTATATAAATTCCATTTATTGTTGTTATTATCATTATTATGATGTTTTTAACTAACTGCTGTTTGACGTAGCACGTTGAAATGACTGTAGTGACGTTGAACTGGGCCTGTGTTTTACCTGTATGTGAGGGGTGCACTGCAGATACTATCATGGTGGTGGCAGTGGGGTGTCCAGCTACAAATGACTGCGTGGAGGCAGTGGGGACCAGTGTGCCTTGAGGGGTGGTGATCACTAACCCGGCTAAGAGGAAAAGAGAAACTGTGATCTGACTGCTGGTCAAAACAAACATTTTAGATTAGGAGACCATTCCTCATAAAAGCAGCTAGCAACAGGTGCACTGTCCAAATCACCTTCTTTACCAATATTTAAAGCCACATAAATACTTATACCTTATAGTTAGGTGTAAAGGTTGAAACCACAGCACTGACAGACTTGTCATGATGCTTAATTGTGAACAAATGATTCAAATAGATTATATATATTAATATTCGTTAACCACCTATACCTCAGACTGCCCTGAGATCCTGCTTAAACTGATATTAAATACGAAGAGATGTTTTATTAAGGCTCTGACACACCAACCCGATGGCAGAAAAGGCAGTCGAACTGATCACTCTCCCCAAAGTTGGTAAAAAAAGTGCCTCGGAACACACCGAAGCAATGCCGACTTGAGCATACATTCAAAATACATCTCCATAAGAGCAGGTATCTGTATTGTCGCCCAAAAAATAAAAAACGGCAGCTGATTAGATGAACGAGTCAAGTGGGTCTGGTTCCTCCCCGACCATAATAGCGGCTCGTTCGGAATACGATCTCGTATTGTATGAAAATAATTCACCGAAACATGTTTTGGAAAACATTTTAAGCAAAAAATAGGCCATGGGGTTGCTGAATTTGTCTTCATTTCAGATCGACAAAGGTCAGTTTTTCAGATTTTGAGAGGCATTTCTCACGCTCATCATTTCCGGTAATTGGTCATTGAGTCCGACTGTCCACTGGCCGATTCAACACGTCAAACTGGCTCAAATGAAGGCACAGAACACACCAAACAGACCTGAGTCACCAGACTGTCCGACGGCCGATAATCGGGTTGGTGTGTCAGCGGCTTAAATAGAAGGAAACCTGTCTAGATCAAGATCTGTAGCAACTGCAGTTCAATGTTTATGGTGTTACTCCTGACTCACATGCACCCATCTTATAGTGGTTCTGACAAATATGATATGATGATACAGATATGTAAAATGGAATGGGGGACGCCATGATTAGGAAGGAAAAAAGGCAGCCTACTCACCTGCAGTCATGATACCTGTCGAGGGAACAGGTACAACGGTGATGTTCTGGGTCGTGTGCGACTGGTGCAGGTGTCCCCCGAGCCCACTCATGCCGCCAGGCCCACCTAGTCCTGCTGTGCTCCCACCACCTTCCTGTTTGGGGACCAACCGCAACCCGGACCCTGCGTCCACTGAACCAGGGATGGCGAGCACAGCCGTGGGGTAGTGGGGGGAGGAGGTGGTAGACGCAGAGGAGTGAGAGTAAGAGGGCACATTGGTCTTCTCTGGACCCAGCTGCTCCTTTGCCTTGTTCAGGAACATGGTGTTCTCGATCTAGATAGGGATAAGTACAGGGGCGGGCGGGTGGTAAGAGGAATGAAAGGAGGAAGGGTGAAGTAATAAAGAGAAAAAGAGTGCGAGATGGGTGGGGGTAAAACATTGGGAGATGTAGGATAAGAGGAAGGTTGAGATTAACGGGGAAGGAGGCCATGAGATATGACAAAGACAAGTGAGGTGTAAAGAAAGAAAAAAAATAAATGAAAAGAAGAAGTGGTATGACAGTAAACAAGATGAGCCGTGTGTATGAAGTTGGTAGGCAAGGCAGATTGGAAGAAGATGAAAAGGAAGAGAAGGGAAATAAGAGGAGGAAAGAGAATAAAGAGGAAAGGATGGTAAGGTAGGTAGATACAAGGGTGTTAGGTGGAGAACAGGAATTGAGGATGGGTTAGGTTTACATAAGGAAAAATAAAACAGGAGCAGATGGAGGTGATGTAGGCAGCAAGGAAGATGGGTGAGGCAATAAAGGTAACGCAAAACATGTGTGACAAAGAAAGTAAGGAGAGAAAGGGGACGAAGACAAAGCATGGGGATAACGGGGGAAGACATTAGAAAAAGAAGATGAAGTTATGAGAAGGAAATGGGAGAGAAGAGAGAACGAAGGCAAAGTGAAATGCAAAAAGGAACCGAAAAAAAAAGGATCAAAGAGGGGATGAAGAGATGAGAGGGACAGGAGTGATCATATGATCAATTGAACCCTCCCCATGTCAAGAACTCATGTTCACATGACTTATGTGAGATTAAGCCAACTTCTCTGAGTAAGCGAGCATTGATCGGTTCTGTTATTACATGTTCAGGGTCAAACGATTGTCTGGTGTTATGTAATGTTTGAATTATTTCCATAAACAGTCAATATGAAAATCGCTCCTGGGTATCTTTTGACTGCACATACCACTACACCATGTGTATTTCAAGACAATTCCAACAATAAGGTTGCCTCTACCTGTCCTTGTACAGTGGGGACGGGAGACCAAAAGTATGATGAGTTGAAATGGGAATCGTCCATTATTTCTGTAATTAAAAAGCAACACACTTAGAAAACACCTGTCCTCCTCCTCTTCCTCCTTCTTATTATGCTTTTATTTTTATTTCTTTTTAACTTTCATGTAACACGAGACCATGCGTGGTTGCATTTCAATCATCTTAGATTGTTTCCTCCCATGATCCTCTCCTCTGTTTGCTGAGACACTGAGCAGGTTTCAGGCTCAGTGTTGACTGCGAGCCCCGTATCAGCCACTTTGCTAGGCAGGCAACCATTGCTTTAAGGGATTCCAGTCCAGAAGTTAAAGATGGCTGGCACAAAAATGACTTGTTTGAAGGGTAATGCTTTTAGGTTTATGCTGTTAGGTTGTTATTTTTAAAATCATTTGACCAGATTTACAGAGAAGAGGATGTGAAAGGAATCAGGCAAAGATGTCCAATCCCGGGGGGGAATGAATATTTAAAGAAAAAACAGGAGGATAGAAGAGACAAGAGTGGAGAAATGATGATAATCTGTCTTTGAAGCTTTTGATAATGTTTCGTAACACAGCCCATGCACTTCCTCACGAGTCTCCTACACAGTTTGCATTGCGATGAACAAATTACACAATCTTTGAGTGGTTACTTTATCAGTGTTGAGTCTGGTTTTGGAGTGCAATCCAATTTGGTGTCAAAATGTTGTAACTATTGATCGCCTGGACAATTAACACAGAGGCATGTCCTTCCAAAGTAGATGCTAGTACAGTAGGTGTTGAAAATATTTTTTTCTGAGAATGCATATGGTTTGTTGAAGACAACACTCACTGTTTAAAAGACTACTGTTTATCTTTTCATTATCAAACCTCTGATCTTCTGTTTCCCGATCATCTCCCACTGACACATAGGCAACATGTTTTCTGTAGCACAAAGAAGGAAGTTTCATAGTTTCATTGTTCTATTTTGGCATGCATTTGCAGTTTATTTCCACATACTTTGCTACGGTTACAGACCAATCGTGAAATACGTTTTGAGGTTTGGTTTTCTGTATGCATGTGAAGATTGTGAATGCCATGCACAGCCACATTGCTCACATACAAAGAAAGGCAAGCATGGTATTGTTAGTAATGCTGAACTGATATTTAATATTACTAATAACTTAAATTATTCAGGGAAGTATATGCCCATGAAAACTTAACTTCAACGTAACAACATAATACACTTATATAATAACGTTAATCTCTGAAACAAATGAGGAAACGATACATCTCATGCAAAACATTCAGTGCATAACTCAAGGCATGTTTAACGTTGTTTTCGTGAGCCTCCTCTCCCCCTCCACTACCTACAAACACGTGACTGGGCAAGCTTCTATGGCACATTAATTGAATTTTCCACAGGCTGCCGCTATCTGACAATGTAGAGCCATTGTTAGTGTAATACAAAGTCAATGTGTTAGTGCTCTGAGAGCCATGTTTGACGAAGGACACTAGCTGGCTCCAAAACTGGAGTACTGCTAGCTGCGGGCTGTGATAGAGTAATTCCTGTTAAAAACGAATTTGTCATAAACCGTTTAAAACAGGAAGCCCCTCGCAAAGCAGTCAGCATAGAGGTGTCACTCTGCACCTAACCAGCTGTCAAGAGCTTAATGAGACATCTGGGTTGTAAACAAACATGGCTAGCGGTAGCTGGTTAACGCAACAAGACTGGGGGAGCTAGCTAACGTGCCTCCATTAATTTTCTCCTTTTGTTCGCTGGCTTGCTATAGATGCGAGGAGGCCTGTATAGTGATGTGCTTAACTAGCTTGTCGCTAAGTAAATACAAACAGCCTCGCTGCCTACGCCTCCATTCCTCACTCCCTGCTCATCTCGCTGAGAGAAAATAAAAAAAGAGAAAAAAAAAAAGTCTCGAACAAAAAAAAAAACGAAGACAGAAAAAAAAAGCGTCGACGCCGCCGCCACTGTAGGAGACGCAGCTTCATGCAGACTTCCGGCGGTTGGGACGACGGCGCTCTCAGACAGACTGAACAAAACAGTTCATTAACAACGGAATAATAACTCCTGTGTTAATTACCGGTGAAATCGATTCCCGGTCAACCCCCCCGGAGCCTCCTCGGGTCGGGACAGTTGGGAAACTTTGTCAAAATCCTCCCCTCAAACCCCTCAGATGTGCCTTTTTTTTCTTCGTTTTTTTTTCCTTTTTTTCCCCCTCCAGCGCTCCTCAGCAGAGTCAAGTCAGTCGGAGGAAAACAGTTGCGTTTCCGGTCACATCTTTAAAAAATAAGAGCCACATTGATAACTTCCATTGGTTTACAGTAAAAAAACGTAGCTTACCAATGTTGAATTCTAAAATGTAATCACGACACAAGTGGATATTGTAATAAAATACAATAATTCTCAGTTATCTTTAACCTAAGAACATTTATGGAAATAATACTGTAGATTGACTATCTACTTGTCAGCAGGTGCTGCTCTCCATTTGTAGTGAAGGCTGTTGCTCAATAATGTGTTTTGAATTTTGTTCTAAACACAGAGATGCCTGTATTTTTCAGGGGGTTTATGTCGTAATTTTGAAGACAAAATTCTCCTACTTCCTGCGTTAGTTCCGCTATCTCTCGCTAACTTGACACAGCTTCCCACCACAGACCGTACAGTGGTTTCCGGTGTGTCAATGACCCCCGTCTGCAATGTGTGGTAGGCTCAGCATTAAAATGATCAATTAATATGAAAATGTTGGTCTTGGAATGGACGCCATATGGCTATATAATTCAGCATATGCAGTTCTCAAATTCATTTATAGAGCCACCATTTAACAATTCCCCTTTGCTGCAGTGTTCTTGCATCCTTATAGCCTGCATAGTATGCCTATTATTTACCATTTGCATTAAGCTTATGTCCACATCAGTTGATGTAGAGTTTATGCCACAAATGACCCACTTTTGTATTAGGAAGGACTAGCATTAGGGTGAGGACAAGGGCTGTGTTAACATGGTTACTAGTTTGAATTCCTAGAACAAAAATACATAAATTGAGATTCAACAACAGGAATAACTGTGCCAGCACGTTTGGGCAAGGCACTGTGTTCCTGTAGAGCTGCCCAGTGCAAACAGTAGAAAACTGCAGCTCCCAGGGAGGTGCAAGTGTGAACTAGACACCTAAAATCAACATTCAGTGACAGATCAATGAAAGGAAAAACTTAAAAATGTGTAGCAAAAAAAAGTTTATTATCCTGATACAATTCAACACAAAGTGTTCATTGACGAAAATAAATAAAAAACTGGAACAAATAAGCTTAACCCAAGCACAAATCAAAAGGTATAAACAGAAGTACATGAGTTTAACAGGAATACATAGAGACTATTAAGTAACACGTAGTTAAATATAGGATAAGATTGTTCTGTTTTTAGACATTGTAAAGGACATACATGATTTCCCTTTTTGCAATTTAATGATGTTTTAATTTGTAGAGCTTTGTAGAATAACAATTTCCAGAAAAAAAAAATCAGAACCTGAAGTTCACAGACAGTAATTAAAAAGCAACAAAGTGCCATTATCCTTGGCCGAACTTTACTACTGAGTTGCAATAAAACAGAAAACTCTGTAACGGATAATAGCGTAAATACATTTATAGTGAAACACTGCTGTTAGTAAAAGTTAGTTGTTAATGGTGACCTGTGAAGCTAACAGTGCTACACTGATACTGCATTAAATATCAAATATATACTGTATAAATACATCTATATCCACATGTAGTGTCACTTCAGAGTATGATTCCACTTAAAACACAGAATTTCAGAGATCACAACAAAGATCACATTTCCTTTTCTAAAGCTGATGAAAAAATCTCCTACTTTGGTAATCCCACAGTAGAGTACAGCGTCCTGACTTAAAACATATGCAAGAATAAATTAGAGCGAAAGTGTGACTAACAGGCATGGATATGCATGCAAAATAACCTTCAAATAAATGAAATATACCTTCAGAAAAATCCTATTGATCCTATTGATCTATTTCAATCCATGTGATTTGGCTGTGCAGTAATCAGCAGGGCAGACGGCTGACGGACAAACAGTGAGGTGTTAAAATAAAAAGGACTATTATGGTTACATTTAGTGCCATACATCATACAGCTCAGTCAAACCAAATCAGACATGCAATTCATTTTCAAAATCTAAAGAAAAGCAAATGCGTTGTCCATCGTGTGATTCCTAAAAGTTTAAATTCTTTTTGATGTCTTGCTGATACAAAAACACGTTTTTCCCCAGAGCTTATGATGGAGGACGACAGTGTAATAGGGTTACGATGTAAGGCAAGTTGCAACACTTCAGAGCTAGCTCGTAAACCCTCGCTAGCGTATCATAGACAGATGCATCGACTCTAAGATGATAAATTACAAATATACTGAGAGATTTTAACTTCCTTACAATGGATTGTTTGATATTAACTTTGTATCATAAAGTAATACGTTAACACAAAGACACAGCACACAATACAGTAAGATTGACTAGAGAAGAAATGATCTGACCACCAAATATGAATACATCCTTTTCCCTGAAGTACAAGCTGGCATCATCTGACAATCAGTAATCTAAGTGACTCTTTAGCATCTCATGCACATCTCTTCACATTTGAAAAACAACAATAATGATACATAGTTCAGCATTTCAACAGTTATCTCACAGTTAGACTGTGGTATTCCCATTGCTACCATAATAAAGCTATATTTGCACCATATTTACCTTTAGTTCTACAAGCTACATCTTTATTAGAGCTGCTACATAACTTGCTATAACAACATAAATGGTGCCACTTTACTTACTGTATACATTTAGTACAGTGTTTGCATTACTGGGCTACAGGGTGGAAAAGTCCAGAAGACCAGGTTCAAGCTCCTGTTTTGGCTTAGATCTTTTTTTTTTGTTTAAGTGTCCTTGGGAAACGTCCTTGGGAGAGGGGCTTTACCTATGATGTTATTAAAGCATTAGATTATGAAAAAAAAACTGCTTTTGATTCACTGTAAATTTCTATTTTGCCTGGTCGTAAACTTTCATCATAAATAACAAAATTTATATCATCGTGATTTATAAATGAAGAGCTTTAAAGGTTAACAGTAAATTGAGCTGGATTTCCTGCATCCAGTAGAAAGTGACAATTGCAGTGCTCTGATGACAGATATAAAAATAGCAATTAGATAAATATGTTTGACACGGAAGTGCTTAGTATTGAACCTGAAGTCAGGGTAGATGGAACTAAAGGTGGGTTTGAGTGAGTCAACACGCACAACATTTAATATTTTTGCATGAAATCACAGAGAAAAGTGTGGGGCTGCTGCACAGGGTTTTAATGTTTGTCTATATTATACTGGTATGCCTTATGCAAAGGGTCCTATAATAATCTATCTATATATAGTATTAACACTTATCCAGCAGGAAAAGACTAGAAGAAGTTATTGTGGATGGAGAACCCACAGATATGAAATAGAAAACAATGACAGATGTAAAAAAAAAAATACTATAAATATACAGTTCTAATACCTAGAACAGCAAACCGATATACAGATGGCATCACAATTTTGATTATCTGAATTTCCAACCATCCATGACAACTTTAAAACGATTAAAAGGTCAAAATGATTACCCTAATCTCCCTTGATAAATTAAATATGAATTCCATCAGAATCCCATGATGAGAGATGAGTGATGGCTAAAACCAAAGTCAGTGGTTTAGGTCGAGACTATGCAATATTAGTGCATTAGTAAATCAAGGTTTTGAATGTGTGTTGGTGTTAAACATTCACGTTAAGATGCACTTACGGTTTGGCAGCGAGGCAGTGGACAGGCCGTTATGGAGGTAAAAGTAAACAGACAGCGGGGAGAGACTGAGACAAAAGGAGACGAATAAAGACGTTCTCATTAACGTGCCGTGCAGAGAGAAGAAAGTGAAAATGTAAAAAGTACTGCATGCACAGCCTGCAGTTACTTGTTGCCTGTTTTGATGCATTTAAATATCGGGTCAAACCAATGTAAATTAAGTCGCAGGCCTGAATTTTTAAAGAGAAAATATGTGGAAAGTATTAGGGGGTGGGGGGGAGGGGAGGTGATGGGAGTACAGGAGAGAGGCTGTTAGGTGTTAAGCAGACTCATGCAAAGAGTCCAGACAGGTAATAAGGCTAGGGCAGGGGGGGGGGTATCTGTCTGGTCATCCGACTGGTTGATTCCCATCAGCCTGTACGAGAGGTCACCTGCAGAATGGAGACAAGAGGGAAAGAGAGGGACGTCTTTTCTTAAAGTTCAGTTCTTCATTTATTATATGAATAAATGGTGACAACGCTCAGAGCATTGTAGCTTATCTTAACATCTTACAGCTTTTAAGCCAACGTGGTCTGATTCGGGCTCCCTGCTCTCATCAACGCCGTTTCCCACTCTGATAAAAACCACGGTGTGCTACCTGGCCAACACCGGGCCAAAATGTCGGAGTTGGCAACTAGCTGGCAGAAAATGTCTTAGATGTTAAATCTATGAAACTGTTAATGCTGACACATTTTCCATATGAATTTACTAAGATAAAATGCCAGGATGCTTTGGTGTTCTTCTGCCTTCAATTGGCAAAAAAATAATCAATCAATGCAGCTGTGATATTCATTCTTCATGCGTCGTCCATGATGCATTTGACATGACATGTATCAGCAGACCAGCGTCAGCAAGTCCAGTGAAGTCCAGGATTATATAGTGTTTGTGCTACCTGGGAGATGTTGACTCCAGTCAGCTTCTCCACAGCCTCGGGGAGGCGGACCATGATGTCCAGCACCTCTCCTGACAGCTTGGCTGCGCCCACCTCCCCGCCTCCACTGGATACCATGGTAACCTTGTTGGCTGCACACAGAGGCCGGCTAATCTCTTCTGCCATCTGGTGAAAGACAGATATTGCCAAATGTTAAAACCTTTACAAACTTCAATCTAATTTCATGATATATATATATATTTTTTTTTATATTGACAATTTCTTCTTAAATTCTAAAATCTGAAATTAAAAAGGCAGTACTTGAATTTCTCAAGTTTCTAAAAAAACATTGTGCTGTTACGCCAAAGAAATCAAATTAACAATGCTACTTTTCTTTTTGTTTTCTGATTCTTCGTGGCTCCGAGAAAGGTGCAGTAAATAGAGTAAATTATTAGCTGTAAATAGGACAGTACCTGGAACCCAGGGATGGATTTGTAACCAAATCAAACAAATGTTAAAACATTTACAAACTTAAATATAATTGTGTGATATTTTCTCTGACACTTTCTTATTCAAATTCTAAAATGTGAAATGAAAATAGCAGTGCTTGACTTTCCCAAGTTTCAAAAAAACAAATAGACAATGATACTTTTTTTTTACTTTACTGATGCAATTTATGTCCTTAATATGTCTTTGTTCATGTCTTTGAAAAAGAAATAGATAAATAGAGTGAATTATTATGAAGCTGTAATCAGGACAGTAAGTGGAACCCAGGGATGGCTTTGTAACCAAACCAAATCAAACAACCCACGTACAATAACAGTCGGCTGTATGTAAGGTATAATCGGCTGTTAAAGAAGGAGCACTGTGTTGTCTCTCACCAGAGGTAGCTGCTGCAGCAGCATGTCCACCATGGCGCCGTCCTTGTACTGCTGGAAGGCCTCTGCCTTCTTCGCCATCTGCTCTGCCTCGGCGCGACCCTTGGCCTCCACTGCAAACGCCTCGGCCTCACCTTTCATCTGAAGGAGACAGGAGGACGGTCGGGGGACTTTCTTTCCAGAAAACACTAAGGAGAAACTACGCCCAACTGAGATACTCTGTGACTCGTGCACACAACAAGAACGTTTGTGGGCATAAGAGCGGCATTTCAAAAAATTCCTAACTTTTATTTTTAAACTGTTTTGAAAAACTAAACACAGCTGAGTTTGGAATCAGCTGTGATGATCTGCGACTTACCCTGATGGACTCGGCTTCGGCCTCCGCCTCCATGATCAACTTTAGACTGGACGGCGAGAGAGAGAAAGGAAAGCGGACTCAGACAGAAAACCACAGAATGCTACTACTACATCACGATCAATACTACAACAGGAGGCAGGGTTGAGTCTGATCTCTATTTTCACTTAATCGTCAAAAGAAGTACAGTATTATGTTCATTGGATTTCACACTCTGTCACTACAATACGTTGAGATTGTTTTTAAAGTAAACGATTTGTCTGTGGCTATGAAAAGTTGCCTACAGTTCCACCTGTCTTGTTTCAATCATTGTTAAATAACCAAGTACATTTACTCAAGTAAATCAAGTAATCTACTCGATTCAGTACAAGTATTGTTTTACATTAATTTGAACTTTCTTTCCTTTCATTCATTAAAGTGATGCGGAACATTTATACATCAATAATTATATTACAATCATAAACGGTAATATACTGTATATTATTCTGACATGAGCCACTCTGCATCATGAGTACTTTAACATTTGGTAATTTAGATATAATTTGATGCTAATACTTTTGTACTTTTACTCAAGTAAGATTTTGAATGCAGGACTTTTACTTTACTGTAAAATAGTATGTCTTTTACTTAAGTAAAATACTAAGGTCAAGTACTTCTTCCACTACTCTTTTTAATTTACCTAACCATGCCATAAAACACCTTATCTATCTGTGTGAGTGACTTAGACAAAAAAGGAGGGTAAGCAGCTGACAGATTAAATCTTCATACAAAATAAAAGTTTCTGCAATCCTCCAACAACCAAAAATTCTGCATCTTTCCTTGGGACACTTCAACAAGAGCAAAGGTACTGCAGACACGGGGGCCTTAAACTTCGGTACTAAAAACTGAAAGACCACCTGCCTTCTCACAACAGGACCCTGTTGTTCTGGGAGCGCAGCGAGCCGTGGCAACTCACCGTTGGGCCTCGGCCAGTTTCTCCAGGCGGTACCTCTCCGCCTCCGCAGGTTTCTTCACCTTGGCCTCCAGCTCCTTCTCCCTACGGCTGATCTCCTGCTCCTGCAGCATGATCTGCTGCGTCCGCTCGACCACCTGCACCTGCATCTTCTCCTCCTCGATAAGCTGCTTCGTCTTCGCTACCTGGAAGATTATAGTACGTGCATATTATATTTTGTCGGTCAATATTATGAAATATTAGAGCCAGGTCAGTAAATGTGTTACTGATTGCAGTCACGCAGTTCTTTTTCACCCGTGTGTACCTGCAGCTGGTAGGCCATCTCTGACTCAGCCTTCTTTGTGTTGACCTCAATGTCGTAGGCAGCCTTCTTCAGCTCATAGTCCCTCTGGGCCTTCGCCATGTCGATCTCATTCTTGTACTGAGCCGAGACTTTCTCCTGCATCGCATGAGCCTCCTGCAGAAACAAGAGGGAGAAAATAGAATATTGAATAAACAGAATGAAGATGCTTAATATACAAGCAATCATGATGAGCAGAACAAACTATGTGACTGACTGCTCAAGTTGACAAGTTGATTGTCAATTCCCATACATCCTGTTGCTGCCCGATGGTTGTGTTGAAATGAGACACCTTCATAGGAATAACAACATCCTGGGAGGAGGGAGACAACGTGATACATCTCACCCTGATCACAGCATCTCTCTTGTTCTTGGCCTCTCCAATGCGGGCGTCTTTCTGGACCTGGGCAGTTCGAGCCTTCCCCAGTGAATGTAGATAATCCTGAGTAGCAGAAAGAGATGTTGAAGTTAGATGTGCATTCTTCATTCAAAACTGAATGAATCAAAGATACAGAAATATCCTTTTATTTTTGAGCTAACGTGATGTAGCTATGGCAGCTTTTTCTAAAGTCAACAGAGTATAAAAAAACAGAAGTGAGAAAGGTGCACCCCAATGGCATGGTTCGTTCTTTGTGTACAATTTCAAAAAAAAATTATCTCTTGAATTAGATGGTCATCAATTTGCAAAAAGAATTTAGAGACCCAAGCAAACTCACTAAAAACACGTCAAATTATAAATGATAAAGTTTTGTTCAGTTTTTAATAGTCTCACATTGGCTAGTCCACACAGCATTGTGGGATGGAAAAAGAACGTGCTGTGGTTTGTCACAATCTAAATCGTGTTGGGCTGTGCTAAGCACTGGACGAAGCCACGGTGCCGCTGCAAAATAGTCTCGGGAAGGAACTAGTTTTGGTGGACGATGTGTACGTTCAAAAGTTGTTTTAGTTTTGGATAGATAGTCTAGCTAGCTGTCTGGATTACGCTGCAGAGATCTGAGGAGCAGTTAACCTGGGCGGCTCTGGCTGCGTGTTGGAGCGGTTGCCTGCCAATTGGAAGATTGGCGGTTCAATCCCTGGCCCTGCAGTCCCAT
>NC_045746.1:20186839-20187921 GCF_008692095.1 Etheostoma spectabile | reverse complement strand
CCTTGGGCAAGACACTGAACCCTGAGTTGTCCCTGACGCTGCGCCATCGGAGTGTGAATGTGTGTGAATGGTGAATGGTTCCTGTACTTTGTAAAAAGCGCTTTGAGTAGTTAAGACTGGAAAAGCGCTATATAAATACAACCCATTTACATTTAACCCTAGTCCTCATAAATCCAGTTTAAAATTACAACACAAAGAAAGAAGAAGGTAATGGACATCCGACCAAAAAGAAGGACATCCAGTAGAATTTCCTGCGGCACCAAACCAATCCCAGAAGTGGAACGTCGTGGGTATAGACTAGAAAATGAATAATTGAAAATCCCTAGTTTGAAGTTATGCGGTCACCTGGTCGTCGTGAACATCTTTGAGCGTGTAGCTGACCACGCTGATGCCCATGTTGACCAGGTCAGAAGACGCCACCTTAAAAACCTGCTCTGAGAACTTCTTTCGGTCCTTGTAGATCTCCTGCAAGAGGTACAGTTTGTGGTATTTACTGTCTCTCCAGGTCAAAATAGAATCAAAACAATACAAGTTAGAGATGTTTTACATGCTCAGCCCTTCTAGTAGCATCTGTGCTTTTACAGTCTGGAAGGCAAATGTGACACAAACCGTTTTCAAGACAAGGTGACACTATTTCAGGGCAACACGGTTAAAACCCCAGAATTTAAACCATAGTTAATCCAACAACAAAACAAACAACCGCCCCATCCTTACCTCAACAGTCAGGTGGGCGATGATGGCCCGCTGGTGTCCCTCCAGCGTCTCCAAGGCGATCTGAGCGATCTCGGCCTCTGACTTCCCCATGAACATCTGGCAGGCTGCAGCCAGCATCTGTTTGTTCTGACCCTGGATCTTCATCTGTAAGAAACAGCTACAGTTTATTGTTATGACGACAGTGACACACTGACAGCAATGCTGGGTTCATTCCACATGTCCAGTGTTGTAATGCAACAAACTACACATGCTTTGTTACTGTACTTAAGTAGAATGTTCCAGGGCTGTAGTACTCGGGTCCGGTCTTGGACTTAAGTCCAGACTCAACACCGTTTTTCTATGGTCTCGGACTTGTCTCGGACTCGCTA
>NC_045746.1:20186747-20186829 GCF_008692095.1 Etheostoma spectabile | reverse complement strand
ACTCGGACTTGTCTCGGTCTCTGCCACTGGTCTTGCCAAATAAGGCTTTTGGTCTTGACCGAGTCCAGGTGTCTTTATTATG
>NC_045746.1:20161899-20186737 GCF_008692095.1 Etheostoma spectabile | reverse complement strand
TAATAATATTGGAGGGAAAGTGAAACCCCAAAGTATTGTCTCAATACTGTCATGCATAAGACCTTTTTTCTGTCCTGGACTTGGTCTTGACTCGGACTCAAATCTTTTTGGACTAGGTCTTGTTTTGGACCCGACTAGTCCTGATCTTGCACTTGTCTTGGACTCAACAAAGGTGGTCTTGATTACAGCCCTGGAATGTTCACACAGCTGTAATATGTTATTTATATTTCTGGAAACCTTTACTTTTACTCCACTACTTTTCCTAAAGGCTCTGACACACCAATCCGACGGCCAACCGTCGACATAAAAGGAAGTCGGACTGATCAGTCAGCTCCCGTCTCCATGAGTCGGTCCAAAAGGGACTCAGAACACACCGAAGCGAAGCCGACCTGAGCGCACGTTCCACGCCTGAACGAGACGTAAGAGATTATCTGGTATGTTTTCCATCGTCCCTTCTGGTTTTCTAGTGCGCTGATTCGATAGTCAAGGGCTAGCATTCCACCAATCAGATTGGTCATTGAGTCCAACTGCCCACTGGCCGAAGTGAAATCGGCCAAAATGAACGTCGACGACTCCTCCGGCTGACGACGGCTCGGAACACACCGACCAGACTCGAATCATAACGTAGTTACATCTTTATTATTCAGCTAAGCCATGTTCAGTTGTGTCCATTAGTGTAGACCTGTCCTCCTGAGCTAAAACTCCTGCTGCTGCCTCACCGGTGGAGTAGCCTGCTGCTCCCTCCACAGCGCTGCACACTGACCTGAGCTATCCCGGTGACAGAGATGGGCACCCCGTGGCGGGTGTAGACCTTGTCGCTCTTCACATTCAGAGTCAGAGTGTTCAGGGAAATCCTGGAGGGAGGGAGGCAGGGAGAGACATATAAAAGGAAAATATGATAACTGATTGATTATCCACTGCTCTAATGGCACCCGTTTTATTTATTTTTTAAATTATAATCATAAATGCAGATACGGATAGTTATGGAAATGCCTAATATCAGCTGATAACATCGGCCTGCCCATATATCGGTCGGGCTCTGATCTGTAGACATCAGAGGACATTCACATTGGCCCACCTTTGTAACTGCTGGATGCACGGGATGACGAACACTCTGCCTCCGGGTATCATCAGGGGAGGAGACCGGCAGAAGCCTGGGACAGACGAGAGACCGGGCAGAGCCTCCAATCAGATTTCAGACATGGCCAAGGGTGTGTGATATGAACAAAACATTGCACCATTTTTTTTCCTAATTTTGGTTTTGTAGCATGATTCAATTAGGTATTCAACCAAAAACTGGTTAAGTAGCATTGAGTAATTCCTTGGTAAAACATTGGGACATTTTCAAATAGGTTCTCATGTCGCTGCTTTTAAATAATTTGTATATTTTGTCCACTTTGGAATGACAGCATTATAACAAATGGAAATGAATGAAAAACAAGAATGATACACTTTTGGTTATGATATTATATTATTTTTTATTGATTTTTTTTTTAAGTTGAAAAAAGTTGACTCAGCCAGTAGCCTATAACCTGGAGGCCATCGTTTTACCTGACACCACCATAGCTTCGTTGGGACCACAGGTGTAGAACATGTTTGCTGATCCTCTTTCAGACTAAAAACCAAAGAAAGTAGTGGAATAACACATAAGCACATAATTAATGTCCAACTTTACAAACACACCATTTAATAAAGGCATTGCATGAACATGAAGCCTACTTGTACCACATACATACTTAAATATCACAAGCCTCCATAAATGTGTACAATTTATTTTTTATTTATATTTTATAGTTTGCTATATTTACTCTATGACTCCCACATGACTAAAGAGGGGGGGCGTTGTGATGGTAACCAGGGAACAGACCAGCGAGGATACAATCTAATTATTTAGCCTACACAAATATTGCGCAGTTAAATCCGCAAGAAAAGATGTAAGAATAACAGAAACCCCAGACATTACAGACACGAAAGAAAGAATGGCTGTAGAAATATATGTGTGTAACGTTACTCTCATCTATCCATCAACTCCATCAATATAGTACATTAGTGTTTACAATCCAGAATGGATGTGGATAGTTCATAGAGGTTGAATATAGCCACACACTTACCGGTTAGTGTAGAAACGATGTGGTTTAGATGGCGTAGGGTGGAAACGACCGATTAAATAGCGGTCTGTCTCGGTTAAAAAGGGTTAAAACGAATGTATTTTGGTCCAGCTGATGGATATTCCGGTTAGATTCGAGCAGGACGCTCAGCTCAGCGGGTTTTGTTGAGCATGCCCATCGTTCAGACTGTGTGAGCGCGCCATCTAGCGGCGTGGTGGGGAACTGCCGACAACACATTGTCCCATATTTAACTAAACAGTAGGAACACCAAAATATAGAAATACCTTCCTTTAACTGTCAAAAATAAATCATGCTCACAAAATTCTCCTTAATCAATATACAAATCAAAATATACTGCTCATCAAAAGTAAATTGACCTCTAATGCAGAATATCCTATTTCATAAAAATGTAAATGGTCTCTGAACAGGTCACAGACCATTTATTATAAATGTAGCTTACTATATTTTCAAATGAAGTTTAAATTAACACATAACTATCTTGTATCCAAATTTACTTAGATTCTTAAACTAATTCTTTAAATGATGCTGATTGTTAATAGCCTTATACAGTGTTCCTGTATTAAGGCATTTCTGTTATTTTCTATTCTGTTACTCTATTCTATTTCTTTAATGTCCCTATTGTTGGCACACATTGAAGAAGTAGTAGGCCTCTTATTGTATGTTAAACAGACATAAGATAAGATACAAAAAAGGGGAAGTTTAACTTTAATTTTTTTTTTTAAATATAATGCAAATATAAAAGTGGGAGATAGCAATAACAATGAGGTGTAAAAACGTGGCCTATAAACGTAGAGTATATAAGCTACAATATATACTATATGTGTGTGTGTGTGTGTGTGTGTGTGTGGTAAACTGCTATTTTTACATATGTGTTGTTTATTTCATATTAATGTTTAATAGGTGTTTGTTTATGTATGTACCAGACACCAAGTCAAATACCTGCCAAAATCAGATTGTTATTTTTTATTGACTCAACATACAAATGAACATATTCTATTCTATTCTATTCTATTCTGTTCTATTCTATTCTGTTCTATGCTACTCTATTCTGTTCTATTCTATTCTGTTCTATTCTATTCTATTCTGTTCTATGCTACTCTATTCTGTTCTATTCTATTCTATTCTGTTCTATGCTCTTCTATTCTGTTCTATTCTGTTTCTATGCTATTTTTTTTCCGTTATATTCTTTTCTATTCTGTTCTGTTCTGTTTTTCCATCTATTCTACTCTATTCTACTCTCTTCTACTCTATTCTGTTCTGTTCTATCTGTTCTATTCTGTTCTACTCACTATTCTGTTTCTGTTCTATTCTATTCTATTTCTGTTCTATCTATTCTATTCTATTCTATCTATTCTATTCTATCTATTCTATCTGTTTGTTCTGTCTTTATTCTATTCTATGCTATTCTATTCTACTCTACTCATTCTATTCTATTCTGTTATGTTCTTTTCTATTCTACTCTATTCTGTTCTATTCTATTCTATTATCTGTTCTATTCTATTCTACTCTTTCTGTTTCTATCTATTCTATTTTATTCTGTTCTATGCTATTCTGTTCTGTTATGTTCTGTCTATCTCTTCTATTCTCTTCTACTCTATTCTGTTCTGTTCTATCTATTCTATTCTGTTCTATGCTATTCTGTTCTGTTATGTTCTGTTCTATTCTCTTCTATTCTCTTCTACTCTATTCTGTTCTGTTCTATTCTATTCTATTCTGTTCTATGCTATTCTATTCTGTTCTGTTCTGTTCTATTCTATTCTATTCTATTCCATTCTATTCTATTCTATTCTATTCCATTCTATTCTATTCTATTCTATTCCATTCTATTCTATTCAGCACTGTTTCATTTAGGTTGTTGGAGCTCCAACGGGGCACTGATGACAAAACCCGGCACTCCTTCTCCTCTTCCTGTCCTTGCCTTTGAGACAAGGAAACCCCTTTCCACAAAGAAAAATCTTCCCTTTTAGCCAATCAGCACCGAGGCTTAAACACCAGCAGCCAATCATGAGGGTGAGCAGACTTTAGCCCCGCCCGTAGGACTCCGAGCCGTGCAGACTGCCTGCATCCTGGCTGTCTGTGGCAGTCAGCGGGTCAGCAGCGCCTCTTGGTCTCCGCCAACACTTTACCTTCTCCAACCAGCCAACCACCAGCCATCATGAGGGAAATCGTGCACATCCAGGCCGGCCAGTGCGGGAACCAGATTGGTGCAAAGGTAAGAAGAAGAAGTGACAACAAATTAACTCTTTTTGTTGTTGTTGTTGTTGTTGTTGTTGTTGTTGTTTTTGTTAATAATTAGTAGTTAATTCCAGTTTTTCTTTCCAGTTGTGCTAAAGCATTTAACTTTTTCCCAAAGCGGCCTTTCTTTTGTTGTGTGTTTTGACAGTTTCAAAAAAATAATTGAATTTATTTACAAAGATAAAAATAAATTGCTTAATTTTTTGTTACTAACAATAATAATAATAATAAATACATAAGGGGACCAGAAACTATGCAGCCCTATTGTTTGCACCCCATCCTCTGGTTTTTGTAGACTCAACCATTCGATGAAGTCATCTTTCTCTGGTTTACTAGTTCTAAAATCTGAATAACTGTTTAACATGTCTATTATTTTTTTTTTTTCATTGTTGTTGTTGTTTTGGACAAAGTAAATGGTCCATGTTGTAGTTCACCACAATTCTATTTGAACAAGAGAACATCATAGACTCTGTACTGATAATATATATTACATAGATTAGTGTCTTTAAGCTTTTCTTCCCTCACTAGCAATTAATGTTTTCAGTGCATTCTACCTTTTATCCAAAGAAAAATCTATACATTTTGTACTTTTATGATACATTTTATAAGGCTACTGCAAAGTGTATTACCAGGCTATCTTGTCCTATTGTAACAGTGGATGATAAAGTTCTGTAAGAACCAGACAAAAACAATGAATCACTGTTAAAACATACCAGTGATGTGATGATGGCTCATACAAGTACCACAAAGTACAATAAGGTCTTCCAAAATGTGATTCGCAACAAGAATATAAGCAGGCTTGTTTGTATTATAGTTAGAAATACAATATCATTGTTATCGCTGCTATCTTGACCAGAATCTCCCTTGAAAAGAAGATTTTGTAATCTCAATGGGACGCGTGGTTAAATAAAGGTTTATTAAAAATAATAATCAATGACACAAGGCTAATACAGGTACACCATGTCATAAAGCCTCCATAACTAATATGTAAATACAGAATACAGACTTATTGAAGCAATGCAGTATTTCTGGGGTACGAACTAGTCATATCTTGCCTATAAATTCAGAAACTATTCCCATATTTTGATATGATGACAGAACAGTGACAGAAGTCATTGATTCATGATTAATGAAGCCAGCCAGACATGAACAGACGCAAAGGGCCAGCTGCTGTCTTGGCTGCCTGGTGACCCGGACTCTTTGTCACTGAGAAAAAAGCAAGAGGGCGAAAAAGAAAAGGGAATTTGCTGAGGCAGAGAAGAGGAACGCAGCAGGAGGGGTGGGGGGGTGGGGTGGTGGGGGGATAACAAGTGTCCCAGTGTCTGCTCTGAAAGCACAGAGGACGTCATGTAAAGAGCTGCTTTTTCAGTTCGTGCATCACATGCACACCCCAAAACACATGGAACTCAATTTGTCAAGTGATTATCTGCAAAATAAGTTCTGTTTTATCATAATCTTTGCTGCAGCGCCCTAATGGTCCTGTGGTGTTCCTGCACTTCAGTTCCCAGAGATCAACAGTCAGGCAACTATAGAGCTGCAACAAGTAGACAAATAGTCAATCAAAAGACAATTCATTTGGCAACTAATTTGATGATTGATTGTTGTTTTCAACAAAAATCAATCATCAAAAAATGTCAAAATCTTTGCTTGTTTTGGCGTCTCGAATATGATGTTGATAGAGATCCTTGGCGGGGCAACAGGAGGCGTGGCAGCCCCATATGGGGTGACTCAAACTCAACGGCCCAATGGCTTTGACCAGGAAAGACGTGTATTTACAGAGGATTTAGGGAGGCTGAGGTCATCCCCATTTCACAATGGATTAACTCGGCTTGAATTCACCCACTTACCCAGATCTAGCTCCAACCAAAATCTGCTCATGTCTGTGATGTTGCAGCTGGATAACGTTGACAGCTTTTCATTACAGTGTGTTGACTCTCATCCTTTTTCTTTTCATTATTTGTTACATATTGTCAAGTTCATGGGTTTGTTTAGTTTCCTGTTTAATTTGTAGGTTCTCATGTGTCCTGCCTTGTGGGTTTTCCCACCTTTGGAGATTTTCTTCCCCGCCCTGATCTGATTCACCTGTTCATCAGCCCTGAGGTCCCCTGTCTCTCGTTTTCACCCTCTCTGTTCTTTTTGTGTATTAGTCGGTGTTCCTTTGTGTCGGTGTCTGATTGTGTCCATGTTTCTTCCTGGCTCTCAGTGGCTCTCCTAGTGCAAAGTGTTTCTAGTGTTCTTATTTTTTAGTTTTTTGTTTTAAGGTGTAGGCTATTAAAGCTCGCTTTTTCGCTTGTTCTCTTGCTTTTGGTTCCTCCTTTTGAGCCCTCAGACCGTAACACATGTGATACAGTGTTTTGTGTGTGTTATTATTTATTTAATCCAGTGTACATCACAATGCATATTTAGCCAGGTTGTGTACATGTAAGAGATTAGTCTTCTAAATGATCATTGTTCCGTATTGTTATAGCTTTTAACCTCGCCCATGTGCGTGGGAATAGACTGTGATTGATCATCTTCCTGGGTCTCCTAGCCTAGTTAGCTCTGTTGCACCTGTTGATGCGGGACAAAAGACACCTTTATCAGTTTTATTGGTCAACAAAGATCTGTAATGTAATAAATTCCTATCAAAGCTCTGGCCCACCTTCAATCTGAGCAGAGTCTAATCAGCCAGAATGACTGTAAACGCTTGTGTGTTTAGAGGCTTTAAGACGTTGTTTCTTCTTTCAAAACTTCTTAAATAAACTTATGAACTTATTGTTTACCAAACTCTCTTTCACACACACACACACACACACACACACACACACACACACACACCAACACACACCAACACACAGACGTGCCAACCTCCCTCCGCTTATCTCCCCCTTTTCCTCTTAAACACACACACACACAGATTAGGGTCAGTTGACTGAGCTGCTGCGACAGTCATCTTGTATCTTAACTGAGTTTGGCGTTGATGTAACTAAACGAGGCCGACTGAATCCTGAATCCTCTCATAAAGCTCTGCTCTCCCTGACCTCTCCCGCCTCTCACTGAAGCTGTGAGAACCCGCTGAACTTTGCTTCCTTGGTAAATGATATAACAGGTGTGAACTTACCTGACGTGTAATGATCAGTTCCTTTTTAGATGTATGTGTTTTAGGCTACAAAATGTCAAGCCATTTTTTATGTTCCATAAACACTACATTTCAAGATTTTTGCTTTTTGTACGCTAAAAAACAACTCAAGCCGTTCAACAGAAAATTGATCAGCAATTAATTTAGTCCGTTATAGGCAAAAATGCCAAATATTTGCTGTTTCCATCTTCTAAGATGAATAGTTGGTAGACTGAATATATATGTTTGTTTGACTGTTCAGTGGACTTACAAGTAAAGAGACGTTTTCCTTATTTTCTAAAACGCGTGTTAAGAAATGAATCCATAATGCAAATAATTGTCAGTTGTAGCCATCTTCTTTGCTGCTGTTTTGACTTAATATCTCTTGTTTTGGTCTCAAACCTCTGAAACTCTCTTTTTCTCCTTTGTGATTAGGGCTGTTCCATTTAAATACAGATATTTCACATGTTTATATGGGTAATTTGGAAATCTAACCGACGATATACACATCAAATGCAAACAGTTGTTTCTGAGCTGTTTTCAGGTGTCTTGTGATCTGGATCAAAGAACACAGTCTCTTTCAAAAATCTTTTGGGTCAGAAGTAACAATTATACATGAGACAATAAGGTTATATCCATGAAACGCAGCTTTTAAGCAGCATGACGATCGGAGAACACTGATTGCGGTTTAGAGCAAGGTAACTGCAGACTGCAAAAAACCTTTTTTAACTAGATTCAAAGAAAGAAACAGTGGTTTTACAGAACATGTTGCTGTTTTTAGAGGATCTTGTGATTGCAAAAGGCAATCAGATGACAGCATGTCCTTGGGAAGCACACAGGACAGAATCCTACAGAGTCCTCTCTTCTTCCCCCTCAGTTAATTCACTTGCACTTATGGCTTTTATCAGTACACAGAACTGTGACTGAATAACTCCACACAACATTTTATCATAATTACAGCTGCAAATGGATGTTTTCGGTTCCAAGCCCAGTGACGGATTGATTGTTTCTAAGTGTCAAACCCTTGAAGATGGATTAGGTGTAGGTCACACAAAGTTTGAGTTTCTTATAAATTAACGTGTAATTCAACACACATTTTGTTAAGAGCAATACCACTCTGGTTCTCCTCTTATCTTTCAGATAGAAGTTTTTCTGTGCCTCTTGGTCCCTGGTTCTCTGAAACGGCTGCCCTTTCTCGTGGGGTGCCTCAGGGCTCTGTGTTAGGGCCGATTCTATTTACCTTGTGTATGCTTCCCGTAGGCCAAATAATTAGGCAATTTGGAGATATCTGTTATCATTTCTGTGCTGATGACATCCAGCTGTATGTTTCTTTTAATCCGGAAGAGACTAACAAAGTGTCAGTACTGCTCACATATTTGTCTTCCATTAAGGACTGGATGCAGCTTAATGAAGATAAGACCGAAGACCTTATTGTTGCAGCGGATACAACAGCCTCCAAGGTTGTTTAGCTTTTGGGGTCCCTTTCTTCAGCTGTACAGTCCAAATATAATCTTGGTGTCATATTTGATCATAATATGTTTCTCGACCAACATATTAAGTCACTAACCCGCACACGTTTCTTTCAACTGAGTCACAGAAGAACTGTGGTTTCGCAACGTAAACTTGAGATAATCCTTCATGGTTTTATATCATCCCGGATTGATTACAGCAACTCTGTTTTCACCTGTCTGAGCAAGTCTTCCCAGGACTGTCCACAACTGGTCCAGAACTCTGCTAACTCTGTTGACGAGGTCCAGCAGGATGTTGCACATCACTCCTGTTACATTGGCTTCCGATCAAGTTCAGGATCCAATTGTTCAAGTTCTTGTTCTCACATATAAAGCATTGCATGGTCAGGCGACCAACAGGTCCCTCAGGTCTTCTAATCAGGGATAACTGGTGGTCCCACACACTCGTTTGAAAACTAAAGGTGAACGTTGCTTTGAAGTGGAACGCCATTTATATTAACTTATGTTCTACAGTCTCGGTTACTATGCAATACTTTTAGAAAGCAGCTAAAGACACACTTGTTTCAACTCGCTTTTGTCTCATGTTTGTAATTTGTTTTTTTTAGTCTTTTATCTTGTCTTTTAACTTCATTTGTATTGTATTTGCATTTGCTTGTTTGTCTGTTTTGGATCCTACTGTATTTTAACAAATGTGTATTGTGTGAAGCACTTTGTGACTCTGTCTGTAAAAGGTACTATGTCAAATAGTTATTATTATTATTATTATTATTATTATTATTATTATTACAGTACAGTGCATCTTAACTGATGCTGTATTGGCCCGTGTGTTTGTGGGTTTAGTTCTGGGAGGTGATCAGCGATGAGCACGGCATCGACCCAACAGGAACCTACCATGGAGACAGCGACCTGCAGCTGGACAGGATCAGTGTGTACTACAACGAGGCCACTGGTAAGTGGATCCTGGCATACTCTGAGGTCTGTGTTTGATAAAGTGAGGATAGACGTCCACCCTGTGGTGAAACTGGCTCACTGCAGCTGCTACAAATAGCACGCAAATACAAAACAACCGCTTTAAAACCAGGATACACTGATGTTATGCTGATTGAAAAAAGCATTTACAGACCTGATTTGCACATGTGCTATCTACTGTTCACATGATGAGAGTCTTTTATGACGGACATACTGCCTGAAAGAGCTACTAACACAGGAAGATTTTTGGACAAAACTCTCTTTGTTAAGATATTCGTAATACATACATTTACTGCGCTACAAACACTGTGCTATTAATAATAAAAAAGTTATACATTTTACATGTCCAATGCCCTTAATGTTTGTAACTATATAACATGACAGTCTGAAGTTTGAGAAGCCTAAATACTGCAGGTTTAATCAGCAGTATAGGAACATAAGAAAAACTGAAGCTGACACCTGAGAGATAATATTGTAAGATAATATACTCAAAAAAGGAATTGGATGAGCCTCAATAATAGTTCATAGAAGTAGCTAGTGTAGCTTATTGAATGACCCGAAAATGCCCTATGGTTGCTTAATTTGGCTGTAATATAGTTAATTTTACCAACACAAACTTTTAGGAGAGTTTTAATTGGACGCCTGCTTTTTATTTTTCTCCACTCAGTGGCCACATGCGGTTGTACATCCATACACCAGCTGTTATACTGTGCACAGTGAGAACCTGAGATTTTGACTCTACTAAACTTTTGCATACACTGTCATCATTTCTAACAGCAATTGAGTGAGACATTCACAGCATTCTTGCCTGTAAATAATTTGATGAGGTGAAAAATAATCGCCAGGAACAACTGTCGAATATGGGTTGGTGGACGTGATGTGGACAATGCAGCCTACACTGTAGCATCACAGGGTTAGAAACCCGGCTTAAAACCGTTCTTATGACACCCTCTTAAATTCATCTGTATATTTCAACTTTTTTTCTAGTTTGGTATAACAGTTTTAATACCTTCTTAAGCTAATGACATGTTGTGTGTGTGTGTGTGTGTGTGTGTGTGTGTTTGTGTGTGTGTGTGTGTGTGTGTTGTTCAGGTGGGAAGTATGTGCCCCGACTATCCTTGTTGACCTGGAACCAGGCACCATGGACTCGGTCCGCTCTGGACCTTTTGGACAAATCTTCAGGCCTGACAACTTTGTTTTTGGTAAGAACACATGCTGCTGGAATACATATTTTAATGCGGCCTTGTTTTGCACAGGAGGTCAGAGGTCATGGAGCACGCCCAAAGACACTTTGCTTGCTGTCACAAGGGTTTGGACTTCATTTGGAGGATAAATGCTGGGTGTCCCTTTTGATCTACTTTACATGGCACATGGCACAAACAAGCCTACTCCTGCCATTAACCGAAAAAACTAAAATTGGACTTCAGCTCACTCACTGACTTTGACTTTTTTGTAGGATGCTTCAAAACTATTCATTCTTACTTTGGCTTATTGTTATTCTTCTTCAACATTAATTTTTCATCAAAAAATGAAAAAAACCCAACACTGATTAAAGTTTTTCTTGTGAATTTTGTTTTGTTGTTGAGAAAATATATTTCTTCTTTTTTTGAATGCTCCAGGTCAAAGTGGAGCAGGAAACAACTGGGCCAAAGGTCACTACACGGAGGGGGCCGAGCTGGTGGATTCAGTCCTGGACGTGGTGAGAAAAGAGGCTGAAAGCTGTGAGTGTCTGCAGGGTTTCCAGCTCACACACTCCCTGGGAGGAGGCACCGGCTCCGGCATGGGCACCCTGCTCATCAGCAAGATCAGGGAGGAGTACCCCGACCGCATCATGAACACCTTCAGTGTGGTGCCCTCTCCAAAGGTACAGCAAAAGACATATGCCAACTTGACACTAAGTAATAAGTTAGTAGTGTGTAGTTAGTAGTTTTGTTTACCTTTAACGCTGTTTATTGGTCCAGCAGTAGCAAATGCCCATCAAAATGTAAAAGGTAAATCAGTTTAACATCATACCTGTGGCTTTTGAGGTTGCAGCGCTATTCTCCGTCAGTGAACAGTCTAAAATAGATGTGGACAGCAAGAAAACTCTACAAGTAAAACAATGGTTCTCAGTTGCAAAAACACCCCAGCGCATCATATTGTAACCTTGTTCTGTGGGGTAAATAAAGAAGTTGATTGGTAAAGCGTGATTTATGGTTAGCGTTAAATCTAGGCCGTGGCTACGTACGTAGTTACGCAGAGACACAGACCCTACGCCGTACCCTACGCCGTACCCTACGCCGTACCCTACGCCGTACCCTACGTCGTACCCTACGTCGTAGCCTGACGTTCACCTCTGGAAGATTGTAACTATGGCGTTTCCCCCTACTTATTTCCGGCTTCTTCTTTTCCATAAAACACATTAAAATCAAGGAGAGGGTTAACTTTTCCTGCTTCAGATTTCCCACCGGGGTCAGAAAGTACAGGGGAGACACTTTGTTTCTCTCACTATGAGACTCTAGAGTCTGCACTCTCTCCAAAGCTAGTCGCTGTCACTCTCTCACTCGCTGTACCACACACTCCCCACACACTATTCTCTTAAAGAAATCAACGCACACACCAACGCAAAAGTATAAAGTTCAGGCCACTTACGTAGGCTACGGCGAAAGCTCTGCGTGGAGCCTCCGTAAAACCATAAATCACGCTTAAGTTAATATGTGTAGAATATATGTAATCTATACCTTGATGTTCCTCGTCTCTCATCTTCAGGTCTCGGACACAGTGGTTGAGCCGTACAACGCCACGCTGTCCGTCCACCAGCTGGTAGAAAACACAGACGAGACCTACTGCATTGACAACGAAGCCCTTTATGACATCTGCTTCCGCACTCTCAAACTCACTACGCCCACCTATGGCGACCTCAACCACCTGGTCTCGGCCACCATGAGCGGCGTGACCACCTGCCTGCGTTTCCCCGGCCAGCTCAACGCTGATCTGAGGAAGCTGGCCGTCAACATGGTGCCCTTCCCCCGTCTCCACTTCTTCATGCCTGGCTTTGCCCCTCTGACCAGCAGGGGGAGCCAGCAGTACCGCGCCCTGACGGTGCCCGAGCTCACCCAGCAGGTGTTTGACGCCAAAAACATGATGGCCGCCTGCGACCCCCGCCACGGACGCTACCTGACGGTGGCCGCCGTGTTCCGCGGCCGCATGTCCATGAAGGAGGTGGACGAGCAGATGCTGAACGTCCAAAACAAGAACAGCAGCTACTTTGTGGAGTGGATCCCCAACAACGTCAAGACGGCCGTCTGCGACATCCCGCCGCGCGGCCTCAAGATGGCCGTCACCTTCATCGGCAACAGCACCGCCATCCAGGAGCTGTTCAAACGCATCTCTGAGCAGTTCACCGCCATGTTCCGCCGCAAGGCCTTCCTCCACTGGTACACCGGGGAGGGCATGGACGAGATGGAGTTCACCGAGGCGGAGAGCAACATGAACGACCTGGTCTCCGAGTACCAGCAGTACCAGGACGCCACGGCCGAGGAGGAGGGAGAGTTTGAGGAAGAAGTGGAAGAGGATGCCTAAACAATTAACAAGAAAATGATGTAGCATGAGCTGAGGAATAAGGAGAAAATAATAACCAAAAACAAGAAAAAAAATCCAGAAAAAATAAACAATATTTTGATGTGAAATGATGGAATTTGGCTGATCGGATAAGTAGGACAGGTTGGAGAAGTATGGGAGTCTGAATTGGTTAATGGAGGATGGAAACTATGTGAAGACAAAATAATAAAAGATGAATGTAGGCAGAGAAGTGAAAGAGTAACAGGATGAAAATGAGAAGACCAAATTAATGTGCCATGGTTTACAGTTTATTGTGACGCCATGTTTTTTTTTTTTTTACTCTAAGATCTTGTCTTGCAACAAATGCACAAAACAGAAGCACTTCTTACACTTCCCCTTCATCACGTAGGTTTATTTTGGACTGTTTTCTCAAAAAAAGAAACCTAAACTTCTATGAGGAACAAGATCAATGAAGTTTTTTATTGTAAAATTGACTATGAATGACTGATTCAAATGCAATATTGCACTTCCATTCATTAACACTTCATGCAAACAAGCTTGTAATGTTTGCCAAATTCAGTATTATTGACATTACATCTTGCACGAGAAACAGTATTTTGCAGACAGAACATGTAATCAATGTGCTTCTTCACTGATAACAGAGTGAGTGATGTAGAGAGTTAGCAGTTATTCCAGGATTAAAGCATTTAAGTGAAGTCAGAGAATGTCAAGTCTTAGAATCCCTAAAACTGTGACTGTAGTTATTTTGAGGAAACCAGGCCTGTAACCTTGAAAGTGAGATTCAGAAATTAGAAACCATGCCATTATCAGTGTTTATTGTTTTTTTCCTCAGTGTTCATTGTCATTATTGATCAGCTTTGAAGATCCTCTCTCAGAGATAAATGTGATTTTTTCTTTTTTGGTAGTAGGTGGGACTGTTAATTCCCTCGATGAGGCCCATACTCAAGTAGATTAATCAGAAACACATTTTGACTGACTTTGTCACCCTTCTGAAGACGGTGGGTGGGATAAGATGGTGTTGTGTGATTCAGTCTTCTGCTGGCGGAGTAACTTAATTCCAGGGATCAGGGTTTTCATAAGTCAACGTCCAAGTAAAAGACCCTCTCTCCATTCCTGATACATACACGGAAAGAGCGTTTATTCATGACATTAACTTTTATGGCAAAGAGGAAAAAGTGTCTCACTCAACCGAAGGCACCTATCACTTACAACTTCCCGTTATCCGTGTCTTAGATATAATTAAGTCAAGTTGTTTTTTTGCAGAGCCTGAAGCCAATTCAACATATTACGTAACCGTAGTTTCAAATCCGGTCAAGTTGTCAGCGGTGTGTTTCAATGAACTCCTGACAGCCAAATCAACTTTATTAAGATTCGTTTTCAGATTTATCGCAACAGCAGCAGTAGAAGGATTATTCTCAGACGCCAGCCAACGTCATGAGAAAGATCACACTCTGCAGATGTGCTGAGCTCAGATCAGGTCTTGATCTAAGGCCTGATGAGCCTAACTTATGTTATCTGATCTTTACTAGAAGCTTCTTTTCTGTTGTTGGACCTTGTGATGTCAGGAAGTCATTTTAACATTTTAATTATTAAGGCTTTTTGAAACACATTCCAAAAATCAAAAATGCTGGGTGTTTTTATTCTTTCCAATTTGCAGTTTTATTAGTGCACAATTTAACAGTCTGATAAATGTGTACACACACTGAGCCACTACAGTATGTATTCAAATCAAATCAAAGTAATTTGTGTTTAGTATGTGATCCTCAACCATGATGTCATTTCCTGTGTGTGCTTTATTGTATGTTTGTACCTATTTGAATTCCTGTGCTATCCTTGTGACTAAGTTACATTTGCAAGAAATAAAATGGCATTTGTCGAAAAAAAAAAATACATGGGTACTGTTGTTCTTGATAAACAGCTTTAGGTGTGTTTGTGGGGTGTTCTCTTTTGTATGAACTTCCAAAGAAGTCGTTAGACTTCTCATGGTGTCAACAAATGGAGTAAGAGGTCTGAAGGCAAGCAAAAGATTTTTCTGACATCCTTTCAACTTAAGGGATGTAATTTTGGATTGTCTTCATTATTAATGAATGTATTTGTCATTTTAAACACCAACATTAATTGAGTGTGAGTCTCTGTCATTTTACAGCAAAGTCTAATTATAATGGAAGAAGTATCTGTTTGTCTGTCCTTTGATTGTCTTGATAACCGTTTATCTGATGGACTTCACACTTGGCGAGTGTATTGCTGAGGACCCAAGGAAGTCCAGTGTAGAGTGTGAAGTTGTTTAGATGAGCAGTTCTCTAGAAAGCAGCAACACCTGAGGCCGAGCAGTCGGCCCCTTCTGAACAGACACATTTTGAACAGACATTGCACTGCTTGAATTGAATGATTTATAATGTCTAAGACTCCTTTTCGTGCGAGATGGAGATAACTATTTTTGGCTGCACCTTTGGTGTCCCTCTCAAAAACTACAACTCACAAGTGATGATGACATAACTTCAGGATAATCACAGACTGATGACGTCTGTGTGTAAGTCTAGAACCCCCCCCCCTTTAAACCACAGTGTAATATATGTAACATATGTAATGCTCGCCTGAGTTCACACTGCAGAGCGGGTGCTTGTGGCTCCGAGCCCGAAATGACGATTCTTACCGGAGATTCCCGAAGACCGCCGACCTCAAATTCTCCACGCACACGACATTTACCGAAACTCATCAGCTACTCCCGATCTGGCCCCTATTGAAGTCTGTTGTTGTCGGGTAGGGGGTGATGAGGTGGACGAAATTAGCGAAATAAAAAATAAAAAAGCAGATTTCCACTCCTGAGCCCCTCCCAGTTTTGTGATTTTTCGGAGTCGAGGATTGACGAAGGTAATTACCATCATCCAATTATAATTATATATTACAGCAATTGATCTTTTTTTTATATATATTTCGTTCAAACGGGGAAGGTAGTGGGTTAAGTTCTGCAGTTTTTCCTTCGCTGTTTGACTATTTGTGCTTGTGTTGAGCGGTCCCATAAACGACAGTAACGGCTGATTTAGGGCGTGTAACCAACAGCAACGAAGCGAAGGCATGCAGTGGCAGCACTCACACAAGAATAAAACAATTAGCGGTTTCCAGACATTTAATAGAGTGGGGGAATCCTGAATTGCTCCGCAAAGATAATGCAATTCACAGTTTTCAGACGGGAATCCAAGCATTGCTCAGACGAGACATTAGTTAAGAAGGTATATGTGGACCGAATGGCCTCCTTCCTTCTCCCAATTGTGTTAATTCCATAAATCTTTCTGCAGCTATGTATGAGACTACTGACATTAACACAGTATTTACACTCTGATGCTGTTAATCGATCACCAAGTGGGTTTAAAGCACGATATAGAAATGATTGCATGTATGTTGCCCAGGCTGTGGTGCATTATCACGTCTTGTCTTCGGGATATACCCGTCTGACTTGAGGGCTTTTTTCTGGTCCATCCCGATGGAGATGGTTACGCAATGTAGCTACTGGCATACGTTAGAGCTGCTGACTAAGTATATGTCACCTAAGAGTCTTCTGAGAGTATTAAATGAGGACAGTTCCTGAAATCTTATGGCAAATTAATAAACCAAGTCATCTTAGAGGGTGAGATAGAAAAGATGCCATTTGTTTTGTAACATATCTCGTCCACCTCGACATGTAATGGTTTTTGCTTTATCTTCCGCTAAAACTGCATTTTTTAGGCTCATATATGTGGTATGGCAGGTGTCCAAACCGTCACATCTGATGTCTGTGAAAGCATGGGACAAAGACAGAGGGATACAACATGCCTTATTCCTAGTAAAAAACAAGAAGGTATTTGTTATGCTCAGACTGTGGCATTTTAGTGTGGTACTGTGGTTATAAATCCAAAGCCAACTTCTCTTTTATTCTTCATTCATTCATTCTCATCCTCCCCCCCCCCTCCCTTCCATCTTCCAACATCCCCCGTACTGGGACAGCCCCCATTCATGCCAGTCGTGACACACCCTGGCCTGCACCAGCAGCTGCTCCTGGCTTTACGGGCTGCATGCGTAAAAGTTGGGGAGGGGGAGTGGGGGTGGAGCATATGCATGGTCTGGGGGTGAAGTGGCAGAAGAGGAATGGGCAGGGGACCCACTTTTAAGGTGCATTAATCTCAGTATAGGCTATTTAAATTAAGTTCTGTAGAAATAGCCTAAGTTGATTTGACTAATTTTCATGTTAAAAATGAATAAATAGACACATAAGAGATCCTAGCATAGCAGCTTAGCATTTTTAATTAGACACAAGGCTCTTAACCTCTGGCTAATGAAATTAGTCGATAGCAGAAATGGTGGAGAGAGCTTTTGAATAATAAAAGAACAAGGAGAAACCATCACATCAATTTGAAGGATTTTTAAGGAGAAGATAAGAAAGGGAAGACAAGGCAGAACAAGAGGCAGAAGTGTTTCAAAGGAGAGACAGGAGAGCAAAGACACTTTCTCGAAACTTGAGAAAATTAGGTACACGATGAGAGCAAACACTGACAACTTTTTCATATATGGCAGCCTTTTCTTTAATATTTTGCAGACTTGCAAGTCTTACCAGACAAATTTTTGTTATATTTTGTGTGTATGCATATGATTCCAACTAAGCCAGGGTGGTTTGTGTGCATTTTTCGTTCGTATGATTTGTTGTGCTCTGTCCTTTTGTGTGTCTTTGTCTGTTTGAAATCTGTACAAAATGTCTATTTTCAAAACTTGGTACTGTTTTCAATAAAATATGTTTCAAAGAAGAGAGAGACACAGAGAAGCAGAAAGATAAGGGATACAACACTGTAACAAGAGGAGGATGGAGGCATGATGCTGCTGCCTTCCTGGTTTGTGTAGGAGAGGAGAAATGAGGGCAAAAAAGGCTCTTTAAAGTCCGACAGGAAGGAAGGTTGTCAGGCTGATGCGATCAGCCTGAAAGATGTAACCTCCGTGCCTCTCACTGCTGGGAGGCTGCTGGATGTGTCACACACAGCTCAGGCACAGGCAGCGCTGGGACTCCTACAGTACGATTGATCTAACTGGTTATAACAGGTGACAGGAGAGCAGTGACCCCGTTTAGAATCAGACTTCAAAAATGGACATCACGCCCTCAGACAAACGACAATGTCTACATCCTTATCTATTATCTCGGCCTTCCTAGCTGACGCTTTTAAGTTTGGACACCCAGTGGTGCGGCATTAGTGATTCAGGATGGTCTCCTTTAATTACAGCCTGTGTAAGGTTTATAAATACAAAAACAACTAATCATCATCCCTCCACTTTTGATCATATTCAAATAATCAAATCATGTCTCAATATGTGTTGTTTTTTAATCATAGTGCCCCCCATAGGGACCGTGCATTTTTCTTCTTGGGTTACAATGGATGAAAGTTTAATAGGCCATTTCATGGCTTTCAGTTGGATTCTTTAAATACATAACCGCTAATCTCACTGCACTTCACTTAATAGATTTTTCACAAAATCTAGTTTTTTTGAATATAAGTGCACGTGTGCAGTATTATAATCGGCAGAAACCTCTCATTTTCTCATCAGATGTATAGTTCTCTCCATCAGTGAATCCAACCAGTGATTTATTTCTTCCTAGCACTTTGGCACGAACGCTCACACATGCAATAAACTAATGGCTCTGTAGGAGAGGACTCAAACCAGCTTCCCAGGGCACCGATTAGAAAATATGCTGTGATTACTGTATTCTGCTAAGGGACTGGAAGTCTCTAGAGCAGCTTTTCTGCCAACTTTAATGCTAGGCGTCGTTTGGAAAGACACTTTGTGTCTGATAGAAGTGGGAGTAGATGGGCTTTCTTCTTTAAATAGCACTCTAATCCCCCGTCTGATGAAGCTGGCAGAAATTCAATGGCATTTTGATATTGTTCTCTCTTTCAGAGTCTAAAGATGCAGTGATTCACTCTATTTCATAATGCTGCAATTGATACAATCAGGAAAATAACTCATATCATATCGTTTTTCCAGGATGAAATCTGTACATATTAAGATAGAAGTGAACAAATTTTAGTAAAAACAGCAGGCATTTATGTATATATATATATATATATATATAAATTGTGTCTTTTACCAAACCAAACCAAGTAGTTTTGTTGCTTGAGTAATGTTCATTTTTTATTATTTCTCAACGGGACCCTAAACAAGCCAACACAATGGAAACATGATGGGCCAAAAGCATGCTTTGAAGATTGTACCTTTGTTAAATACAGTAGACTACATGTGAGTATTGTATTATATATATACATATGCTTTATATGTACGTACATATGTTTTGTGACAGATAAAATTGTCTACTTGCAAAAGATACAATAGAGAAAATAGGAATTTCATTCTTGTGGCAAATAGTCATTTTGTTGGGGTCTTATTGTTGTATTGGAAAATGCATCCATTGTCCATAATCCATAGTTTCTGCTCTGTAATTTCACAATTTCAGAACTAGTTGACTAGTTGTGGGTGGCTGTGGCTCAGTTGGGCAAGACAATGAACCCCGAGTTGCCACTGATGCTGCAGTGTAAATGTGTGTGTGTTTATCTGATGAGCCTCAGCCACTGTGTCTAAATGTGTGAATGGTGAATGGTTCCTGTACGATGTAAAAGCGCTTTGAGTAGTCGTTAAGACTAGAAAAGTGCTATATAATAACAGCACATTTACATTAACCACGTTTGGGAAGAATCCTAGTGTTGTTAGTAATACAGTTTCCCATTCAAATGGTCTCTTTCCAGCTGTTTCTTTCTGTCTCTCCCACTATCTATCCATCTAATTATCCCACCTTAATAACTCTGTGCTACTGCTGCTTAATCTAATCCAGTGCGGTAGACGTGAAAGGTCAGAGTCTCCTCAGGTCAGCTGGTCGCTGTCCATCTCATCGTCCCAATGGGATTACCACAGAATCTTAAGAAGAAGTACTCTATTAATCCTTCATGGGGAATTTAAATGTTTTCACTCTGTCATTACAAACACACACGTGCACATACATTGGAGAGATACCGGACTGCTGTAGTCTGCGCTCCAAGCAGTTGGGGCTTCAGTGCCTTGCACCACTCCAGGTATCAGTCCACACTCCATAACACGGTCCCCACCCTCTGGGTCCCAAGCCAAATCCCGACGAACGGAGCTACTTCCACCCCTGCATGCTCTCCTACTCGGGGGTGTCGGACTGGATGTGGAGGACCTAAACGAATAAAAAAGAAAGCCAGAATGAACAGCGGTCAATGTGGAGAGGGGCCCGTAGAGACTGCATGCCTCTCTACAGGGCCCAGAATGTTATGCTACGCTTCTGCTCCGACTCTCTCTTGCACTCTATAGTGCACAGTCTCTTCCATCACTGTTTCTGTTTTCTGCTTTCCTCTCGTTACTGCTCCTCTTCCTGCTTTCTGTCTCGGCTCTCTTTGCTTTGAAGAGACTTTATAAAACTTGGCTTAATAGTTTTATTTCACTTTAAAACAGCACTATAGATTGTTTTTGTCATTGCCTTTTCACAGTGCTCTCCCTTAGGCATTTCATTTGTAGGTAGTTCATTTGTGAAATGCTATAAAGTGTCAACACAGTCTCATGTTCGTGAAATGGTAATTTATTTTAACACAAACACGTTTATCTCGTTGTTTTCGTGATGTCAGCACGTTTTTATATTACCAACAAGTGCATAGTTGTATACAGCTGGACATGTTGGGTTTAGAGAAAGCATTAATGGGAAGCGGGACAACAACTGCATGGTTGGGTCTAGGAAAAGAAGAAAGTGTCGGTTGGACACGAGGGACACAATCCATGGTCTCCTGGGTGAAAGTCCTGTGTTGTTTGACCCATCCCCCACCCCAACCTACCTCCCTATGCGGATTTTCGGGCTTTCGTACCACTCTCTACCGTAGTCACTCTTAATTTTATTCTCATTGATAATTTTGCTGTGATTACAAAAAATGTTTCCCATTAAAACACATTAGTTTAAAAAACGGGTTGACCATCACGAAAAAAACTAGATAAACGTGTTTGTGTACGTGAGACTGGGTTGGAAGTGTAGCCAGGTGGTGCAGGGCAGGAGGCTGGAGGGGGCTTCTTTTCCTTTTTTTGGACACAGATTGAAATTGGCATATTCCAACTTCACTGAGGTGTTTTTCAATTAAACACCCACGTTAGCAATACATGTTTACCTTAAGTAAGTTAACTTATTCTGAAGTCAACTTAAAATAATCATTGTCATCGGAGATATCTCTTTCTAGAAAGTCGTGATCATGCCAACTTCATGCTATAAAATGCTTTTTTAATTTGCTCTGTATTGTGTGTGGGTTTTTTTTCTTCCACAGACCGACGACTCAAGATGAAAGTTATCAGCGCTGCAGTGCTTAGCGCCCTGCTCTGCACCGGTAAGCACAAACTTAATCAGTCACTTGGGGGAGTGGGTTTGGATAAATCAATGGCTGAAACAAACTTCCTGCAAAGCTCGTTTCAACTGTATGATTAGCACAGATCCTGTGAAAACCACACCAAAGGAAGCTGTGTAAACTATTTTGCGATCTATTTATTTCCACTAATTTGCTTTTCTTTCCTGTTTTATCAGAACGTCGGATTGTATTTAAATATGGTCTACTTTTAGCTGCATTTACATTTCAAACGCTTACTTTTTGAGAAAAATGTTTTTTAAAAAGAACAAAGTAACTGACTTATTAATATCTTTGTTTTAATTTTACAAATCAGCTGACACTTACAAAAAGATGTATTTTAAAATAAACTCCTATCTTGTATTTCACAGTCGTTTCAGCATCTTTGAAAGGTAAAATGGCATGCTTGTTTGGATTTCAATGCATGTCTAGGAATGCTTTTTGAGAATTAACAGATTAATACATAGATTATATGCATGCGGAAAGATAGTGATAATGAGATCAGGTTTAAATCCAGGCAGAGAAAGCAAATAAGGAAGAGCAGGCTGTCTGTCGTATCCAATAAAATATTTCCATCAGTTAAAAAGGAAGACAAGACAGCCTTCTTTGGAGAGGACATTCACATCGACGTCCCGCCTGGGAACCTCGGTGAGGTTGTGTTCAAACCCAGGACCAACCGGTCGGCCGAGGTGGTTCTGCTGCGAGCAGGCGTGGTGGTGACCCCGCGGGGCCATCTCAACTCTCTGGGCCACCTGGTGCTGGAGGACATGCAGGAGGAGGACGAGGGGGAGTACATCATTAGGAACACCGACCACCCCAACGCAGTCAAGCACCTCAACCTCTTCGTCAGGGGTAAGATGTCTGCTGTACTTTTATCCAGAGGTGGGGCGAGCGGTTGTCTGTGAGTTTAATTTATGTCCATTTTATTTAAAGTGGCTAGGACCCCTAACCCTTGTCTTGTACAGGCGTTAAATTTGACCCGTTTTCAACCGTTTTTTGTATCAGAAAGAATTGAGTTTTTTAAGCCAAATGGCCCAACAAATAACATGGATGCTTGCATGTACGTTTCCAATTCTTCACATGTAACATTAATTACGATTTTCATTAAATTTTAGGTGTTTTAATCAATTTTATAGAATTTACTGTATGTCAAAAAAATAGTTTCAAAACAGTATACGGACTAAACTTAGAAAATGACCCAGTCTGTGAGCCACTCAACATGCTCTGATCTTAACTATCAGTCAAAATTATTCATAATTTTGGTTTTTTTCCCCCTCCAAAACTAGGTATAATGCCACTTAAATTAGGTTTATTGACCATGAATAAAAAAAAGCGTCAAAAATATTGGGGAAAAGCGCCCAAAACAAGTTCATTTTTGAATTTTGACACAAAAGGACAACAAGTTCATGGTAGACGGGAAGACAACACAAGGGTTAACTGAGAAAGTCGCTCTAGACCACACTCTATAATTTACAGAGACTCAACAATTCACAGCCTCAGATTCGACACTGGATAGTAGTGCATCTTTAAAACAACTTGTACAAATACTTTGGTGTCTTCTCTGGAGAAATACGGAAAATAAAAGAATACAGAGCTGTGGAAAGAATAACAAATCTATTTCTTCATCAGTTTTGAACGTACTAACTAGATGAACATTGCCCCTAATCTTAGCCATTGAAAATACCGCAACATGCTAGTTAGTAAGCTAGCTTAATTCTGTTCTGGATCAATGGCATGAAGTCTACTTAGCGTAGCTATAGCAACTGAATGTTTAGCAAATGGAATATTCAGGACACACAAAGGACTACAAGAATGTGAAAGAACGTGTTACTGTACAGTATATAGTCATTGTCAAAAAAGCTTATATTCTGTTAAGGTCTGATGATAAGGAACAAAACCACCAACCATAAAAACCATTTCCCCATTGAGACTCTGCTCAACAACAGAGTCAAGGTAAACTTTATTATCCCAAAATATTTAAATTCAGGTGGTCAAGGTGCAAGAACACAAAACAGTTATAAAAAAATGAAAAAAGTATAAATAGTGATAGAAATAAAAATAAAAATTCTATATGCCATTCCCCCCCTTTCATCCACCTAACACACACATTTCCATTTACACACTTACACAGGGAGAGCATTTTCAAACACCCTCACTCAGACATACACTCCCACCCACACACACAGACACACACACACACACACACACACACACACACACACACACACACACACACACACACACACACACACACACACACACACACACACACACACACACACACACACACACACACACACACAGAGCACTTCCAGGTACCCTCAGCATACACACACACATACACACACACATGCACGCACGCATGCACACACACAGAGCACTTCCAGGTACCCTCAGCTCACACACACACATACACATACACACACACAGGCCCGCACGCACGCACACACACACACACGCATAACGTGTACACATTGACTTCCATCACATGATGACAAGGTTGCAGACTCTTTGATAAATGTCCCGCTTATTTCCTCTGGTGTTGTCGATCAGATTGCTCTTTGGAGCAAGTGGTGAAGTACGGAGAAACTTACTACATCCATCTCAACCAGGTGGAAGGCCCCATCACGCTGGAGTTCAGGTACGGCCAGTTAAACTGAAAAAAATCATCTTTATTCAGCATTATATTAATTAGAATATTCAAAAATATAACATAATATGACATTCAATATTCAACATGGAGTTATTTTTATTACAGATTATTATTATTATAATACATTTATTGCATTGTAATATAACAATGTTTTTTATTAGTTTATAAGTCTTACACATAAATAGGTGAGAAAAATGCTGTAGCTCTGCTGATTATTCAAACCTCTGACCACACCCCAATCAGTGATGTCACAACAGGTGTTTTCAGTCAGCAATTAGAGGTGAAACACCTGCTGTGGGTCACTGTCACTGATTGGG
>NC_045746.1:20158818-20161889 GCF_008692095.1 Etheostoma spectabile | reverse complement strand
TAGGATTTACAATCTCGGATAGTGTCAGTTTAATGTTAGTTTAAGTAACATTTTTTCCTCTTCTCTTGTATTCTAAGGCCCGGTCTGGTTCAGGCCAATCACAGTGAGATACATGATACAGTTGAGCCTCCACCTGTGGTGCTGTACAACCAGACGGCGGTGCTGGCAGACTATGTGGACCGTCTCAGCGTGTCAGAGAAGCGAGTGACGCTGCACTCGGTCAGGATGACGGACGAGGGGAGCTTCACAGTGCTGGACCGTGAGGGCAAAGTCAAGAGGAGGAACTGTCTGAATGTCAGAGGTGACGAGAGATTTGAGCTTTGCTGCCACCTTTCCATCTTAATTGGCTGAATTGTCTGTATATGCTGGTGTTTGATGCGTCTGAAGGTGACTGATTTAAGTGCTTATGTTGATGTACTTATATTAGAAAGAAAATGTCCTTTTGATACAAGCCTAAACCATTCTCACTAAGTGTGATATGCAAACGGTGTTAGGCTTTTTGTGTTTCTCACATTGCACATTTGTATCATGGCCTAGTGTTACTGCCTGCATTATTTAATTCTTGAGTGTATTACCTTTTCAGTATCTTAATGTTTTAATCTCAGAAAAGGTCATTCGGCTTCATTTCATGTAGTTAAAAGAGGTTAAATCTGCCTGCAGGGCTACTTGGTTGTGGCAGCAGAAAAGATAAAAATATATTAAAAATACATTTACTTTAATGGAGGTTGGGCAACACAATATTATCACTAATGCTGATAATTGAGATACAATTGTTTCTGTGAGCTAAAAAATGACGACTTCCATCAAGACTTAAGCTCACGCCTGTGGTTTAAACTAAATGCTGCAGAGTATTCAATACAACCAACATGCCTAAATATGGACCTAATTAATGAAATATCTGCAATAGAATAGAAATGCATTTATTCGAAACAGGGACAATGCACAGAGAAACATTAAACCTGTAATCAAGTGAATATGTTGTGAGCAAGGTGATAGCAACAATTTCCACTTGTAGTCCTTGGTGTGAAAATGCGCATCATAGTCTGTCCACATTATTAGGGTGGTGGTATAACTTTATGTACATTTTTCTAGCAATTTATGCTATAAAAAACATGCATTTTTGCTATTAGCTGTTCACTGTACCTGTTACACATGTGCCACACTTTGGGAAATAAGGGTTCAAAAAGGCTTGAATCAGAGGAATCCCTAAAAACATGTCAACATTAGCATAACCACATTGCTAGGCTAGCTATTTTATACGGTGTACCCTTTATCTGTTTCTATTTCTCTCCGCAGAACACCAGAACTTCCTGCATCTCTCTCATGGAGAAAACCTGAAGGTGAAACTCTACCGCCAATATTCCAATGTTAACATTGTCTACAGGCCCAAATCAGGCAATCAGGACCAGGTCATCCTAGACAAGGGGGTTCTGGTGACGCCGCTGGAACCTCAGTTGGAGGGCAGGCTGACCGTGGAGGGGTCAGAACTCAGCATAAAGAAGGTCCAAGTGGCAGACTCGGGTGTCTTCAAAGTAACAGACCTGGCTGGGTTTCCTGTGGCTCATGTCTACATAGAGGTAGAAGGTATGAAAGAAATACATTTAATACAACATTTAATTGATCAACGTACTGTATTTAGTTCTGATCTTGCTTTATTATGAGCTAACATGCATTCTATGTTCTCATGCCTTTTTAACCCAACAACCGTCCAACAGCTACTACACAAACTGACCTACAGCAGCTGCATTTCTCACGTAAAGAGCCTCTAATCAGCTGTAGATTGTCTTATAAAGGTGTTTATATCATAGGGAACACGTGGTGCCAGTTAGAGTATTGCAACTGCAATAAAGCATGTAAGAAAGCACAGCTACATGCAGGCTGGAACATCCTGTGTGAGTGCCAACCAGAGCTTATGTACGTTCAGAGCCTTCCCGAGGAAAATGAGATCACGAGTGTCGTGACCAAAGAGCAGACATATCGTTTAAAGTGGTACTCCACGGATTTAGCTTTTCACTCATGTAAAATTCTCGAATGATAGACCATTTCAAAATCAATGCAGCAGAACCGGATGTATTGTCTTTTAACTTTTAACTCTACACCCAACCAAAGGCTTTAAACAACTTAGTGCCGATTACTTTATACAATATTTAACAAAAGATGGGGTAATGTACACACAATACGATAACATGTCGTCCCATGGCCCCCCCCATATGATAGGATTATTTGCTTTTGCATGTTTTGCATGAAAGTATATGAAACCCCTGACCAAAATAGCCATACATTCTGTCATGGTTTTACTTATGGATGATACTATATTTAAGTTATATTAACAATAGTTAATAATAACTTCCTATTTAAACAAGATTCAGTCTTAACAAGAAACGTAGATACAACATGGGTTCTGCAGGGACAGAAGGCTTATTATTTTTCTCTCCCCGTCTCAGCCTATAAGCTGCCTCCCCTGACAGTTGCCATCCTCTCCCTGCTGAGCGTGATCGCCTTCATGCTGCTGGTGTGCCTGCTGTCGTGCATCTACAGAGTGCACAAGAGGAACGAGAAGAACAAGAAGCTGATCCTCCTTGCTCAGCAGGCCGGCAAGGGAGACGGCGAAGCTTTCAGACAGGTAACATCCACTTATAGGGCATTGCCATCATTTTCCATTTCTCTGTGATGGGGGAATGTTGTAGGGTCACCGCGGTAGGAACATGAAAAAGCTCTGGTGGGCCTGTAGGCAAAATTGTCAGTTGTTACTCGTGGGAAGAGAGAGGTGTGTGTTTGGTGGCTTGGAAATGATCAAAAGGCAGAGGAGGGTTGTGTTCCTGCTGTGGTCAGCTGGTCCACTTCCCTCCTTACAGGGCTGGACCTGAACCACATAGTTACAGACAAAATAAAGAGAGCAACATGGTAGAGGATCATCATTTTTATTAGGTCACTACTGGTTCTTCTATCCCTAAATCTTCTATCCCGATATAGGTCATTTCATGTCTTGATAATGATATAGATATATGTGTATATATACTGTGTGTGTGTGTGTGTGTGTGTGTATGTGTATGTGTATATATATATATATA
>NC_045746.1:20153057-20158808 GCF_008692095.1 Etheostoma spectabile | reverse complement strand
TATATATATATATATATATATACTGTGTGTGGTGTGTGTGTGTGTGTGTGTGTGTGTATATACTCATGTTTTCTGGTAATTCAATATATAGACTATTGCATGCGTGAATGAAATACTTGCCAAATGAAAATTTCATTTTATTAAGCTCAACACAACGTGCAAGGATCAGAATGTAAAGCGTTCTCCTAAAGATGTAAAAATTGCCATATTGCTAGTTTTTTGACATCGCAATAAAAACTAAAATGAAAATATATTGTGTTCTATATACAAATACTAGGAGTACATGACGTATACAAACAGCCTGATCGAAATAAACCACTATAACCTTGGCACCGCTCATTAACGTGACAGTATGCTGGATACATAAGGCCACAGCGTGGAAGCTTTGAGCTACAGTAAGCAATTTTCACACATTTCGACATGGTCACACTTTTCAATTTTTAATAAAGTACAAGCGCAAGTTCCACTCTCAAGCTCGGCAGGGAGGGATGCTATCTGTCGCAGACAATAACAAGATTTTGGTACCAGATATTTTTGAGGCTGACATTGCAGTGTGGCTTTACACAAGGAACTCATTTCATTTGTCAGTAGTTGACAAATGAAAACGTCTTATCAATTTGTGTAACACAAATCACTGAATGTTTCCAGAATATAGAGCAGCACCCTGTACTGTCACACAAAGACTCATGATTGCTTGTAATGTCGGCTTTTAGAGTGGGTGTCTTATTTTAAAATGGTTGATTTTCTACAAAAGCCTTTTGAGGTGCCGTCATTACCGCTTCTCTCATTCCCACAATGTCAAATTTTAATACTTTAATTCATTAAGAATTAATTGTGACGGCCCTCAAACGTTGTTCTGAGCCTGAGAAGAAAAACGAAAAAAAACTTTAATCGTTTTCTAATTTGCAATTTAAAACCACTGCTCTCCCTCTATTCACCTGCTCAATAATGTCTGATTAACTGGCCGAGTGGATGATTTAGAGGAGTTGACTGTTAACCCTTCTGTCACCGCAACCCCCCCACTCTGCGTCCCCAGTTGGGGATTTGTTAACCAACTGGATTTATGGACCAATTAAAAACCCATTATGAACACATGACTCACCTATAGAAAACACCTAAACATCAGGCTCCGAAATGGATCGCCTCACCCAGGGATAGGTATTTAATACAAGCCCCAAATGGTGTAAGAAATATGTCCAGATTAACTGCATGAGGGTTTAATAAAAACCCCATCTGTCCGGTCTGTCTCATCTTATCAAAGAAATCGTTTTGATGTAATTAAATGGTGGGACTAATTTATCAATGGTTATTTTAGACTTCTTTAATTTGGAATACGTTTAGACAAACTCCATTATCTTTATATTGCTTTTGCTAAACTAATAATCAGAGCATTGTTTCCCAAATGAATGACTTGATGAATTATTCGATCCTTAAAAAGCAGACGGATAACCTCCTTTCTAGCCAGCATCCCCGGTAAATCTTTTAAAACCGGTTTTAATGAAAAACCCACTGTAGATAGATGAGTCACTCATTGCAAATTACCCAAAGACTAAATGCATTGCAGAGACTCAAAGTGTTTAGACAATCTGTCATGTTGCTTACTTAAAAATAATAACACTCTCTTTGAGTCCAGAGTTGTTGACAGGCCATTCGTAATATTACAAAGTGGGTGTCTGTGGCGACATTCTATGGAAAAAATCACAGGCGCAGCACCCTCAGTGTTTGACCCTCTGGATTTTCTGTCACCCAGCAGTGGTTGGTCTGCCCGAGAAGGTAGGCGGAGCTAACGCAGCAGACTCGCTCTTCAACTCTCTTGTGTGTTGCAAGTTAACGGTCACTATGACCGACAAAACAACGAAAGGGCGACGACCACGAACGACAAAAAAACACACCTGCAATTATCGCCTATCTGCCAAAAAAGGCAAAACAGAGATCGTCGTGATTGTAACTTTAAGGTTTTGAACAAATTTGTGTGATGTAAAATGTGTGTGTGTGATGTCACATTAATGTTACTTATGTTTGTCTCTGCTCTCTCCCTCTTCCCTGTCACTGTGTGTGTGTTGCAGTGCATTTGCAATGTCGGCCCGGATTCAGTTTTTTATCCTATATAAAAACACATTCAGGGAATAGAAACATATACAGGTATTTTGCAGGATACAGTTAGACACAATATTCCTTATTCTCATGATTTCATGAAATTTAAGATTGCTTTACATGTTGGGTGGGTAACTACATTGCAACACAAAGACAATTTTCTGAATTTGTAGGATAAATGATATACCTTTTTTTCTTTTTATTTCATTATCCATACAGCTATCTACCTCATCCAGGGTTGTGTGGTATATGATTTGAATATTATATTTGATAAGTGTGTGATGTTTTTATGATGTGCATCTTGGTTCAGATTGAGTGAATTGTAAAATACAGCTGTGGAAAAGAGGCCTTTTAAGCTCCCAGCTGGATGTCTCTGATTGGGTGGCCCAGCTAACGCTGTTGCCTGTGCGTTACGTTTCTCCCTCTTACTTTAAGGAGCCTCAAACGGAGCCTCTTCTTGGTGAGAGAATTGTGTTCTGGCCTCTTTACCTTTTTCTGCTCTACCTTTTGGTGTCTAGCGAAATGTACTTTGCTCTTTTGGCAAACAAGTTCCTTGATCAACTTGCTGTTCTGTGAGAAGAGAATTGGTGACAGTTTCAGAAATATGTGTACAGTATTTTGAAAAAATTATGGTGCTTTTGAGATTATACAAATCCTTTTAAAGGGGACTGAGCACCGTCACACCAAATAAATCCTGGACACTGAGGAGAAACTGCTATCAATCTAAATGAACAGGCCAAAGTTGATTGAAGACCTAATTTGACAAAAACTCAATGAATTACCTGAAGTGGATCTGGCACCACAACTTGGGACAAGCTGTCTCTGGGATCCTTACAGACTTTTCAATTTTCAAATGATTTTTAAGTAGATTATAAGTATGCTTTAGTATACAGTATGTGAGGGTCAGATAGCTCCATTTCTTTTATGAAGTGGATATCATGTAAACAGTGTGGGACTAGAAACCAAGAGTGGCAATCAATCTAAAAAGATATAGTATACTTTGAAAATGATTGGCACCAGCCTGTATAAGAAGGAAAAAAAGTCAACATCTTGTCAAATAGGCTTTCTGAATGGAGGTTAGATGTAAAGATAAGCGTAGGAGGCCAGTTGTATGACAGCACTTAATTCTACAAAGCCGTGTTAGTTTGGCAAGCTCGGTCAACAGTGCGAACTGTCTTCCAGGATTTTAGAAATGGTTTTGAACCAGGTCGGGGTGCACGCTGCAAAAAAGTCCATTTTAACAAGTAATTCAATCCAATATTTACTACTAAAATCTTGTGTTTCTCAAAACAAGTGATAATCTGTTGGGCTCCATGTCAGTCTGTGAAACTAGAGAAGGGAGACCTGAGCTTTTCACTTGCTTTAAGAAAATTAGATTTTAAACTCAAGTATAGAGACTAAATGAACTGTTGACATGGTTTAGCTCTCCTTTATGTATTAGTGTGGGTAACTGCAGCTGAGCAGTGATATTACAGAAAGTCACACTTCTGTCATGTGTCCCTCTGCTTTGCCTCTCTTGCTTTCTCTTTGTTTTTCTCTCCACTGATAAACGGCTCAGATATAGACCTGCAGTTACTCATAAACAATCTAGTTATAAGTGCCGACATGTGGCGTCACTGCTGTATTATTTTATACAGTATGTGGCGACCCGGCTAGCAACGCACACACATGCACATATTTCTTACTTTGATGTTTTATTGTGTAGGCTGATTATAAGGTAAATATCCCATGTGTATGTGTGGGTGTCTGTGCTGGTTCTGCGTGTGTTGTGTGTGTTAAGGGCAGTAGTGATTAACCTGTAGGAGTAGGCTTTATTCAACCGTCCATGATGCACAGTAGATGTGTTCTTCTGGAGAATTGTTACTGCGTAATCACCTACTTGCCCAGAAAGTGTCTTTGTGTCTGTCAGTGTTTTTTTTGTGTCTGTCTAGTTTCTTAGGTGTTACGTGTTCATGTTCTAGTTTTGAAGTGATAGATTCCCATGTGACATGACAATGAGACTCCCCTGTGGCGTGCTGTTTTTACATTTATTCCCAAATGTCAGAAAACCACAGACACCATTACTTAGTGACTAATGACTACTCTTCAGGTTTGTAGTTGGGCTACTTTTTCTTTTTTGTATTAGTAAAGTATATTTTTCAAGGGATCACAAGTCAGTATGATTCATCTTCTGTAAACCATCAATGTCTGTATAAAATGTCGTCTTTAGAGCCATGTTGCATGGCTAAAGAAGTACATTTTTACTATTAAATATAGATAGGCCAAGTTATTAGCTTTTTAGTACTCACTAGCAGCTATTATTAAACACAAATACCATTTCTTTCTTTTACATCATTGTTTTAATAGGAGCGGGGCTGGTATTTAAATAAAATGTACTCTTTATTCCCTGCCAATACTAGTCGCAGCTTCTATTTTACACTATATTAAAAATGAAAACAAGTAAAATAAGACATCATTTTAATAGTATTGGTGTTTATTTAAAAGTTAAGAATGATACCAATTAAAGTTAAATTGTTAAGATTTTAAACTACCTCACCTACTAGAGTCATTATAAATAAGTACTTGTGAACAATATACAATAAATGTAAAATCAGCAGGTCATACTGTACTTCCTCGTTTATCTCATTTATTGTATGTGTACATGTGTTGTTCAGGTGTTTCTGTATCCTTCCTGTATATGCTTACATAAGTGTGTGTGTGTGTGTGTGCAAATGCTTATAATGTGCCTCTAAATTCTGATGTGCGTGTGGAGACTTCTTATGTGTGTTTGTGTATCGACAGTGGAGGTTGAGATGACAGCAGCTGCCCTCGATGTCGGTCACTCTGACGGATGTTGTCATGGATTTCCTCGTAGATCTGAGAACAAAGAACATGTGTGAGACGATGTCAGCGACCTTTAGGGACTCGACCCAAGAGACATCAAACTCACATCAGTCATACCTCTCCACCTGAATCTCTCTCTCTGCTCTCTTGCTCTTTCTCCATGTCTCCGCTCCACTCTAACTTTTATTCGTCCAACCGTGCATCTTTTCTCCATCTATCTTTTACCTTCACTCGTGCCGTCTTTTTTTGCCGTTCAAAGGAACCAACATATTTTTGTTTTTTAAGATAACAGCCCCTTTGGCTCTGTGTCCTCTCAACCTCCAGCCCCGGACGGATAATTCAGCCTCTCAGTCATGTCACACAAGCTTCCCTTTCAATATCTTCTGTTTATTTAGGAGCTTTCTGTGCAGTTACTTGTGCCAATTCTGTGTGTGTGTGTGTGTGTTTGTGTGTGTGTGTTTCTGTCCTCTCTAGCAATGTCTATGATGTATTTCTCATGAGTAGTTGTTTGCGAAAGCTCAGCTCCTGGGACATTACATTGTTGTGGCCAGATTGTGACATGTCTCCTGTGTGTGGCCCTGCAGGTGGTCCATGACGCTTACAACAAGTACACCGAGGAATCTCTGATGGAGTCTGTGAGTGAGAAGCCCACGGAGACCACCGAGGTAACCATAAAGGTCAGTGGTGGCACAAAGAAGATGTTTTTTTTTTTTCTTCACAGAGGCTTTCAAACTACATTCAAATACAATATTGCATTATCGTATTAAACGTACCACAACAAAAAAAAATACAGCTTGAAGTGCCTCTTTGGTTTTAACAGCACCAAAACATACT
>NC_045746.1:20151520-20153047 GCF_008692095.1 Etheostoma spectabile | reverse complement strand
TTTTTTTTTTTTTTTACTTTGACACAGATCACTCAACAAGCTAATCTCCAGCTACTGTGTATGAGATTGTTTGGTGTTGGAGTGGAAATCAGGCTAACAGGTCAAAAAAACAAGCAGGGTTTTTAGGTTGCATGAGTATTTTTGATAACATACAGGATACAAGACGTCTTGATCTGGAATAATGTCTAACCTCCTTAAAAAACACTATAGATATGTACTGTGTGTGTGTGTGTGCACACACACCACATCAATGCCAAGTGTAATTAAAAGGCAATCAACCTCAGACTCTAGACTCGGTAGTGGAACCGATTAGATTAAAGTTTATAGGAAGGAGCTGTTGTGAAACTGAAACAAAGAGGACTAAAGAAAGTAAAGTGGTCAAGGTTCAGAGAGTTGTTGTTTGATTGGATCTTCAGCAGGCATCATGTGCATGCTGACATGGACGATCAGAATGAAACGACAGATGCTCCCCTAGATTTGTTGATTTAAACATCCAAAAATATCTTGACATCTTAGGTTATCAGGGGACACATTTTCATTGACACGTTTTACCAGGTTTTATAATACTATCCATTCTGTCTTCCTAATGAAATGTGGGGTCCATATTTAGAATCAGACTCAGCTTTATTTGCCAGGTATGAGGACACATACGAGGAATTTGTCTTTGGAGCATCCTTGCTCACACTGTGCTTACACATATAAAACAACCAAAACAAAAACATACACACTAATATATACACAATGCATATACAGTCCCTGACAAAAGTCTCGTCGCTTGTGTACAAATTGACCTGAAGTGCCGCTGACATATATTTCTAATCAAGATTTATTTACAGAAATGGCCTCTTTTAATCCCAACCGCTTTTGTAATAATGTTTCGGTGCAAAAAGAAACTTCAAAAAGTATTCTAATATTCACAGCTTGGTAAAGCCCATTGAGTCAATTTTTGCAAAAACATAAGTGTTGTCGCCTTGTCTATGAGCTTCACCTGGGACAAAATGGATCAATTAGGTCAGGTGTGTATAAAACAACCCCAGTACACGGCCTTCACATCAACTGCAACTAGACTCTGCACAAGGCCTAAGATCACCCTGAGACTAAAGTTTTGATTATCAAGGGCTGAAGACCAGATCCACCGCTGATGTGGCAGACACCTCAATGTCTCAGCGTCAAGTACAGAGGATTAAAAAAACATTTGAAGACACTGGGACGTTTTGAAGCCCAGGTCAGGCAGACCCGCAAGACAACTGCTCGAGAGGACCGTTTGTTGGCTCGAAAATCCAGGCCACCCATTTTCCACTGCAGCAAGCTCCCGGACCTGGTCCCCTGAAGTCCCTGTGTCAACCAAACGTTTGTCGGATTCTGTCTCGAAATGGCCTCCATGGTGGAATCAGTGCCCAGAAGCCACACTACCAAGAGAACCATTGGAAAACCCGTGTGGCATTTGCCAAGGCCCACAGCCTGCTTATAGGATGGACGCTGGAGAAGTGGAAGAAAGTGGATTTTTCAGATGAATCTTCTGTTGAA
>NC_045746.1:20146017-20151325 GCF_008692095.1 Etheostoma spectabile | reverse complement strand
CTCTTATATTCCCAACCATAAAAGAGGCCAAATTCTGCAGCAGGATGGTGCTCCATCGTATACTTCCATCTCCACTTCAAAGGTCCTCAAGGCGAAGAAAATCAAGATGCTCCAGGATTGGCCGGCCCAGTCACCAGACATGAACATCATTGAGCATGAACATGACTTGTAATAATCAATTGTGTAAGAAATAGCTCATATGAAAAGCTAAAACCCTCCCAAAAGATGTTCAATGCACTGAAATAAATTAGTTTCACTAAAAAAAGATTTATTATTTAAACAAGACAGAAAGGTCAAATTTTGGCAAGACAAAAGTTTGTCGTCTATACAGAAATTGAACAAATTTACTACAAATACTAAAATATGTCAGCAAATTAAATAGTGGTGCTGTGAGATTCAAATTGTATATCTTGTAGACTTCCATGAGTTGAAGGACTGCACCATGCGGTTTGGCAGGATTCATACAATGTATTGATGAAGTCTCAGGAATAGTAGGAAAGCAGTCTTGCATGCCTCCCAGATTCATCAATATCTTTGGTTTGGTCTTCCATGCTTCCTCTTTCATCCTACCCCACACATTCAATGATGTTCATGTCTGGTGACGGGGCGGCCAATCCTGGAGCATCTTGATTTTCTTCGCCTTGAGGACCTTTGAAGTGGAGAGGAAGTATACGATGGAGCACCATCCTGCGAATTGGCTCTTTTATGGTTGGGAATATAAGAGGTAGCTAAGATTTCTTGGTATTTGAGACTATTGATGTTACCTTCCACCCTGTAGACCTCTCGCACACCCCATACTGGAGTAACCCAGACCATGATTTTTCCGCCATCAAACTTCACTGTTTTCTGGGTGAATCTGGATCCATGCGGGCTCCAGTAGGTCTCCTGCAATATTTGCGGCAACTGTGGTGTAATTCAACAGAAGATTCACTGAAAAATCCACTTTCTTCCACTTCTCCAGCGTCCCTCCTATAAGCAGGCTGTGGGCCTTGGCAAATGCCACAGGGTTTTCAATTGTCTTTGTGTAGTGCTGGCTTCTGGGCACTGATTCCACCATGGAGGCCATTTCGAGGCAGAATCCGACAAAACGTTCTGGTTGACACAGGGACTTCAGGGGACCAGGTCTGTGGAGCTCTGCTGCAGTGGAAAATGGGCTGGCCTTGGATTTTCGAGCAACAAACGGTCCTCTCGAGCAGGTGTCTTGCGGGGTCTGCCTGACCTGGGCTTGTCAAAACGTCCAGTCTTCAAATGTTTTTTAATCCTCTGTACTTGACGCTGAGACACATTGAAGGTGTTGCCACATCAGCGGTGGATCTGGTCTTCAGCCTCTTGATAATCAAAACTTTAGTCTCAGGGTGAATTAGGCCTGTTTGAGATGTCTAGTTGCAGTTGATGTGAAGGCTAGTGTACTGGGGTTGTTTTTATACACACTGAGACCTAATTGATCCATTATTAGTCCCAGGTGAAGCTCATATGACAAGGCGACAACACTTATGTCTTTGCAAAAATTGACTCAATGGGCTTTACCAAGTGTGGAATATTAGAATACTTTTTGACAGTTTCTTTTGCACCGAAACATTATTACAAAAGCGGTTGGGATTAAAATGAGCCATTTCTGTAAATAAATCTTGATTAGAAATATATTTCAGCGGCACTTCAGGTCAATTTGTACACAAGCGACGAGACTTTTGTCAGGGACTGTATATGCTTGTGTATATATTAGTGTGTATGTTTTTGTTTTGGTTGTTTTAATGTGTAAGCACCGTGTGAGCAAGGATGCTCCAAAGACAAATTCCTCGTATGTGTCCTCATACCTGGCAAATAAAGCTGAGTCTGATTTAAATATGGACCCACATTTCATTAGGAAGACAGATGGATAGTATATAAAAACCTGGTAAAACGTGTCAATGAAAATGTGTCCCCTGATAACCTAAGATGTCAAGATATTTTTGGATGTTTAAATAACAAATCTAGGGGAGCATCTGTCGTTTCATTCTGATCGTCCATGTCAGCATGCACATGATGCTGCTGAAGATCCAATCAAACAACAACTCTCTGAACCTTGACCACTTTACTTTCTTTAGTCCTCTTTGTTTCAGTTTCACAACAGCTCCTTCCTATAAACTTTAATCTAATCGGTTCCACTACGAGTCTAGAGTCTGAGGTTGATGCCTTTTAATTACACTTGGCATTGATGTGGTGTGTGTGCACACACACACACAGACATATCTATAGTGTTTTTTAAGGAGGTTAGACATTATTCCAGATCAGACGTCTTGTATCCTGTATGTTATCAAAATACTCATGCAACACCAAACACCTGCTTGTTTTTTGACCTGTTAGCCTGATTTCCAATCCAACAACCAAACAATCTCATACACAGTAGTGGAGATTAGCTTGTTGAGTGATCTGTGTCAAAGTAAAAAAAAAAAAAAAAAAAGTAGTTTTGGTGCTGTTAAAACCAAAGAGGCACTTCAAGCTGTATTTTTTTGTTGTGGGTAAGTTTAATACGATAATGCAATATTGTATTTGAATGTAGTTTGAAAGCCTCTGTGAAGAAAAAAAAAAAACATCTTCTTGTGCCACCACTGACCTTTATGGTTACCTCGGTGGTCTCCGTGGGCTTCTCACTCACAGATCCCACAGAGATTCCTCGGTGTACTTGTTGTAAGCGTCATGGACCACCTGCAGGGCACACACAGGAGACATGTCACAATCTGGGCACAACAATGTAATGTCCCAGGAGCTGAGCTTTCGCAAACAACTACTCATGAGAAAACATATAGACATTGCTAGAGAGGACAGAAACACCACACACAAACACACACACCACACACAGAATTGGCACAAGTAACTGCACAGAAAGCTCCTAAATAAACAGAAGATATTGAAAGGGAAGCTTGTGTGACATGAATGAGAGGCTGAATTATCCGTCCGGGGCTGGAGGTTGAGAGGACCAGAGCCAAAGGGTGTTATCTTAAAAAACAAAAATAGTTGGTTCCTTTGAACGGCAAAAAAAGACGGCACGAGTGAAGGTAAAAGATAGATGGAGAAAAGATGCACGGTTGGACGAATAAAAGTTAGAGTGGAGCGGAGACATGGAGAAGAGCAAGAGAGCAGAGAGAGAGATTCAGGTGGAGAGGTATGACTGATGTGAGTTTGATGTCTCTTGGGTCGAGTCCCTAAAGGTCGGCTGCATCGTCTCACACATGGTCTTTGTTCTCAGATCTACGAGGAAATCCATGACAACATCCGTCAGAGTGACCGACATCGAGGGCAGCGCTGTCATCTCACCTCCACTGCTGATACACAAACACACTAGAAGTCTCCACACGCACATCAGATTTAGAGGCACATTAAAGCATTTGCACACACACACACACACACTTATGTAGCATATACAGGAAGGATACAGAACACCTGAACAACACATGTACACATACAATAAATGGATAAACGAGGAAGTACAGTATGACCTGCTGATTTACATTTATTGTATATGTTCACAAGTACTTATTTATAATGACTAGTAGGGGAGGTAGTTTAAAATCTTAACAATTTAACTTTAATTGGTATCATTCTTAACTTTTAAATAAACACCAATACTATTAAAATGATGTCTTATTACTTGTTTTCATTTTTAATATAGTGTAAAATAGAAGCTGCGACTAGTATTGGAGGGAATAAAGAGTACATTTTATTTAAATACCAGCCCCGCTCCTATTAAAACAATGTGTAAAAGAAAGAAATGGTATTTGTGTTTAATAATAGCTGAGTGAGTACTAAAAAGCTAATAACTTGGCCTATCTATATTTAATAGTAAAAATGTACTTCTTTAGCCATGCAACATGGCTCTAAAGACGACATTTATACAGACATTGATGGTTTACAGAAGATGAATCATACTGACTGTGATCCCTTGAAAAATATACTTTACTAATACAAAAAGAAAAAGTAGCCCAACTACAAACCTGAAGAGTAGTCATTAGTCATAAGTAATGGTGTCTGTGGTTTTCTGACATTTGGGAATAAATGTAAAACAGCACGCCACAGGGGAGTCTCATTGTCATGTCACATGGGAATCTATCACTTCAAAACTAGAACATGAACACGTAACACCTAAGAACTAGACAGACACAAAAAAAACACTGACAGACACAAAGACACTTTTGGGCAAGTAGGTGATTCGCAGTAACAATTCTCCAGAAGAACACATCTACTGTGCATCATGGACGGTTGAATAAGCCTACTCCTACAGGTTAATCACTGCCCTTAACACACACAACACACGCAGAACCAGCACAGACACCCACACTACACATGGGATATTTACCTTATAATCAGCCTACACAATAAAACATCAAAGTAAGAAATATGTGCATGTGTGTGCGTTGCTAGCCGGGTCGCCCATCATGATAAAAAATACAGCAGTGACCCACATGTCGGCACTTATAAATAGATTGTTTATGAGTAACTGCAGGTCTATATCTGAGCCGTTTATCAGTGGAGAGAAAACAAAAGAGAAAGCAAGAGAGGCAAAGCAGAGGGACACATGACAGAAGTGTGTTCGTTAAATCACTGCTCAGCTGCAGTTACCCACCTAATACATAAAGGAGAGCTAAACCATGTCAACAGTTCATTTAGTCTCTATACTTGAGTTAAAATCTAATTTTCTTAAAGCAAGTGAAAAGCCAGGTCTCTTCTCTAGTTTCACAGACTGACAGGAGGCCCAACAGATTATCACTTGTTTTGAGAAACACAAGATTTAGTAGTAAATATGGATTGAAACTTGTTAAAATGGACTTTTTTGCAGCGTGCCCCCGACCTGGTTCAAAACCATTTCTAAAATCCTGGAAGACAGTTCGCACTGTTGACCGAGCTTGCCAAAATAACACGGCTTTGTAGAATTAAGTGCTGTCATACAACTGGCCTCCTACGCTTATCTTTACATCAACCTCATTCAGAAAGCTATTGACAAGATGTTGACTTTTTTTCCTTTATACAGGCTGGTGCCAATCATTTTCAAAGTATACTATATCTTTTAGATTGATTGCCACTCTGGTTTCTAGTCCCACACTGTTACATGATATCCACTTCATAAAAGAAATGGAGCTATGACCCTCACATACTGTATACTAAAGCATACTTATAATCTACTTAAAAATCATTTGAAAATTGAAAAGTCTGTAAGGATCCCAGAGACAGCTTGTCCCGTTGTGGTGCCAGATCCACTTCAGGTAATTCATTGAGTTTTGTCAAATTAGGTCTTCACAACTTTGGCCTGTTCATTAGATTGATAGCGTTTTCC
>NC_045746.1:20124673-20145992 GCF_008692095.1 Etheostoma spectabile | reverse complement strand
AATAGCAGGTGTTTCTACAAAACAGATAAGCAACAAGACTTTTGTCAGGGACTGTACAATATATACATATATTCTCCATTAATATTTAATGGAGAAGTCTGGTATAGATTTTAGAGTCTGTATCTGTAGTACTAATCAGATTTTCATCATTTTATTCCTACAGATTTGTACTGTACAGTTTTGTTGTCAATGTTAAACTTTATTGTCATGTTACAGTGTAGGACAATAAAGTGTGGTCAAAGCCCTCTCCATGCTACACACACACACACACACACACACACACACACACAGGAAATGTATAAAATGGAAGATATACAGTCACGTACTGTATATTCATACACAAAGAAAAAAATATATAATATGTGCACTATCAATGTAATATGCAAGTGCAAGAAAGACTGCGTGTTAGTGGGAGTGAGTGCAGTGCAAAGGTGATGGTATGGTAATGTGCAAAAGAAAACCAGCCATCGAAATAGCTCCATGAAAAATTTACAGATGCAATGCATCGTGTCTCAATGTACCAAGGAAAATAAGTAGAGCTGGTTACATGTGAGTGGAAGGTAAATCCATAAATATGGTCCTAGAAACGTGCGTAAATTATTCACACTGCTTTTTCCTGACCTCAGGTTTTACCACCTCTTTAACTTCCCTTCCTCCATCCTTCTTCACCTCTTCCACTCTGTTGGGGGAGTTTGTTTAGTATTTCTCCCTACCCTTTCTCTTTTCTTGGGCCTCCCCTCACTTTCCACCTCCTACCGCTCCCTTTCTTTACTTGTCCTGGTTTCTCTTTCTTTCTACTCCCATCTTTATACCTACTACTACTCTCCTCTTTTCGTCCTTTTCTCCTTCCTCTTGTCCTTGCCTTTGGTAATCTCATATTTCCTGTGCTTTTCATCTCCTTTGACCCTCACTCCTTCTTCTGTCTTCTCCCCTTACATCTCTCCTCTCCTGTGTTTCCCCCTCCCCCCATTCTCCGTAGGGCCTCGAGGTGTCCAAACCAGGCCGCTACCACACTCTCTCCTCAGACAATTTTCTGGAGATGAGTGACTCTGGAGTGGAGTTCACCCACTCCGGCCTCCCACTGGACAGTGACACTGATGCGATGACCTACGCCTCCCACAAGCCCCTCCTGAATGCCGTCTTCCCTACAGCCATGACCGAAGAAGTTCACATCGACAGCCCAGAGGCCGCCGTGGCCCCCCACGGCGACCTCAGCGCCAGCCGGACCCCTGACTCCGCCATGAGTGCCAGCCCCGCCTCCAATCCCCGCTCACTCGCAGTTGCCACCCCCGATGGCAGCCTGCACGGTGCTGTCTCACCGGGGACGGCCTCCGGGGGCCCAGCTGGGCCAGCTTTAGCCAAAACGGAGGGAGGGGCTGAGAGCGAAGAAGCTGTGCAGAAAGAGGAATTGGCTCAGAGCACCTGAGAGGATGCACCAGGGTGTGTGTTTTTTTTTTTTTTTATCTCATGCTCCTCATACAGCAATGACATCCACAACAATCTGGATCTGTCTATCATGTCCAAACATCAGAGTCCTTGAACACTGCATTTGAAACATCATAGACAAAATATTCATGCTAGGATTCAGATGTCAGTTTAGCCTGAAATCAAATAATAATAAAAAAGGCAAGTTGCACAAAATGCACAATACAAAATGTAATGCACTTACCACTGAAACAAAAAATGGATGCGAAAGGTCAATCTTTAGCTCTATCAAAAGAAGAACAAAGCCTTTCTGAGCATATGGAAAATGCATGCATTTAAATTAACCATTACGGTAGATATAGTTCGGATCTGACGTTAGAGTAGACTGACTGCATGCAAGCTTCGATGAGCCGAAGATGCACCGGCTCAAAGGGAAGTTACGATGATGTGAAAAGGGGAAAAAGCTCTCAGCGCTTTCAGGAAAACGCCTAAATGGGATGAAATTTTTTTCACCACCTGTTGAATGTCAAAAATAATTACAGGAGCCCGACAGTTTCGACAGGTGGAGTCAGCAAGCTCCGAGTAATCAGACAATAATTTCTAAGACCAAGGCTACTGATAACAACAGCTAAGAGCTTCTCCTGCATGGAGTCGAATCACAGCGTGTTACCTCTGACAGCACTTTTGTCTGCTTTCACAGCATCAGACAAACACTGCGATGATTGCATTTCATCCCACCCACACACAGACTCTATTAACAATACGAGTATGTCAGAAGGCGTCTCCGTCTCTCAGACACAATTCCATGTCTCGGCACTCATTCACTCTGATATCCTCAACGTTTTCTCTCTGAAAAACCTGAAAACTGAAACAAGCTCTTTCCTACTCGAGTGGTTATTTTCCTTTCTCTCACATATTTTGTGCCACATCTCATTTGAAGGCATAATCTAAAGAAACCTGTCCGCCTTGTGTCACTCACGCTAATGATCAATTCCAGATAAAACACCCACAAGAACGACGGCTAACTCTAGAAACTATATTCATCTGGGTTTTTTTGGTTTTGTTTTTTTAACCCAGTGGGGTTGTCACAAGCCCTATCAGTGCAAAATAAAATTAGGAGAAGACTGTGCATCACTCCTGGGACTTTTGGAACAGCTCTCGATAACATAATTGGATTCTTGGTCTCTTTTCAGAAGGACCGTTTCACGGACACCATAGAGTGAGAAGCGGTGATAAAAGAGACGCCAGAGATGGAACCGGCGACTATTCGGGGAACCGATAAATGACTTGCATGATTTAAAGTGTCCTATTTTCATCTCGGCTCCCGTCCATCAGACGGGGCTCTGATTATTGTAGCCCAGTTGTTTGCCAAAATGAAGTGACTGGAAAGCAGTCGGATCAATCTGAGATAACAATGCATTCTGCAGCCCCAATGGAATGAGACTGAATAACAGTGATTATGAAAAGGGTGTGTGGGTGTGTGGGTGTGTGTGTGTGTGTGGAGGGTGGGTTTGATACGCAGCAGCCAACACTATTAGACATTCAATGCTCTGCATGGAGACGTGATTCCTTCCAGCTCAGGAAAAATAGGAAATGAGAAATAGGTGGTCATTCTGAGTATTAAAAAAAATTCTGAATGAATGGTTAATATCAATAACGCAAAAAAAATAATAATGGTAAGTCCCTACACTTGCTGCTTGTGCTCTATGAATTCAACCCCACCAACTGTGCAACATACTATTCAGTCGTGCTACCATTAACTGTACCAGTAATAGTGTGTAGTTTGTATGGTATAGGAAGGTCACATGTTTACAACCACTCCAGTTTAAATGTATTCAGCTTTTCTGTGATCAGGTTAGGCCTTTTATTGAGTCATGGGCATTCAAATCCCAAAAACCTCTAGTTTGTACTAGATATTTGTTGCTGTAAAGAGCTCTAAAGCATGTGTGGGGATGACAGAGGATGGTGGTACAGATGTACCACAGGTAGCTCGTAAATGTCATCCTTGGATAATATCTGTAGTCACCGTTTTTGTTCATCTTTAATTACACACTTAACAACAATAAACACATTTCGTCAAAGAAAGACAAGACGAGTGATACCACAGAAAATACAGATGAGAGAGAGAGTGGAAACAGTGGCATAAGTTCAAAGCTATTTAAAGAGAAGCATGAACAGTGAGTTAAATTAATCTCCCGCAGCCATTACAACTGCTTTTGACTAATTGGTTCCCTTACCTTGCTGGGGAAGAAGCCTGCGGGCTAATTCAGGTCACAGGAAACTGATTTACATGAATGACATTTTACAGATTGAGAGCGAGACATCTCACACTGCTGAGGAAATTTTGTCCAAACCAAACATGTCCAACAGTCTGTGCTAGTTGCACACTGAAGTGCAGCACTTTTACACCTTTGGGGGATCAATCACATACTTCACCTACTGAAACACACCAAAAACATAGTTATCTTCATCACAACCAACAAGTCCTCCAAACCATACGACCACAGAGGTTGATCATTCTTATACGACACATAGAAGCGCCCATAACTGTGGCAGGAAATAAGACACACAGGAGCGTTTTCCGTCCTTGTGTCGGTCTCTTTAAAACATGCGTTATTACGTTACTACTATGCGCAATTACTGTGGCCACTAGAGGGTGACGCCGCCTAACAATAAAACATAAACAAGGGTTGTAATTGCGATTGTACAAACGACTCATGGAGTCCATTTTCAGAGGAGGACAGTCTCATCATTACAGGGCTCACTGTCCCTAAAATCCCATTCAGATGTCCCTGATATTGTTGCCATTGACAGCTGTCAGCCTCAACAAGACGTCAGACAGACACAAGAAAAGCACAACATTTAACATGTGATCCTTTTAAAACAAGAAAAAGATTCACATTGTATTTAAAAAAGGGTAAAAAAAAATAAGTAGCAGCAATTTTAAATGCAATATATTGATCTGCTCAAAATGACTAGTTCCATAGGACAATGCAGTTTGGTTGGAGTCTTTATTGACTACATAAGTAAAATGTTATGTTATATATAATGTTATATATATATATACATATATATATATATATATATATATATATATATATATATAACGTATATATGAGTGTGCAAGAAAGATGTGTGTAAAATGACTTGCATACTCTACTCACTCATTGTGTGGCTGTTTTGCTTGTGCAGGGACTTCACTTGATCAGGTATATTTATATACCAAGAGGCAACAGTAAGGCTCCCAAAACTGACTTTGTGTATGATGTAAATACAGGTTGATTCAAATGAGCTCTGATAAGAAGGTTAGGTGGATTAATGACACATTGATAGTCAAAGGATTGACTGATTGTCAATGAAATCTAAGCAATATTCATTATAATGGCACTGAGATATCACTAATATCCACCAGAAGGAAAGGGGAATCAGTCACTCCTAGGTGTATTTTCCACTGTTGTAAATATAAAGTTATGGGATCTGCATGTGTAAAAAAAAAATTGTGTGAACATACTATGTTTCTTATTGCAAGGCTTATGCAAGATTTTATACTCAAAACGCTGCTTTGATCCTTTAACCACAAGTACACAGCAGATAGAAAACAAACACATAGTGCTGGAGACGCCTTCAGCTGGGAAGACACTTCCTGTCTAACTCAGTTTGTCATGTTTACGCATTTGGGTCACAGTGAGGCTGTGTGAAATCCTTTCATCAACACCTGCTTCAGCAGTGTTGGAGTATCCGTAGTCACCTCAGGGGTGCACTGTTTGACACCGTAACAGTGCTGTTGCTTTTAAAACCAGGTTGTTGGATAGCAGGACAAAGACAGACAAAAGTACAGAAAACCAACATTTAAAAAGATTTAGATTTAGATCCACATTTCACTGGCTTACACCCATTGAGATGCATGGAGCAACCAAGAAAGTTAAGAAATGCAGGCCTCTGTAATGCCAGATATCACACATAAGTCAAATAATATTTACAAAAAGGCTTAAAGTGTTGGCTTTAATCTGCCCAGAAAAAGATGACAACAGAGCAACTTTGCTAAATGAATTCATGATTTCAGTGGAATGTGAAGTTTTTACATTTAAATACACTGATACTGTATTTTAGAAGCCAGCAATGCCGCCTGTCTCAGAGCTTTTGTGAATATATCAAGCTGTTTTTTTAAAGATTATTTTTTTGGGCTTTTCTGCCTTTAATGGACAGGACAGCTAGGTGAGAAAGGGGAGACATCCCCACAGGTGGGACTACAATCTCGGACCTCTGCATTGAGGCTTCATAAACCTCTGTAAATGTGCACCAGTTCTATCAACTGAGCCAACCCAGCCACTATATCGAGCTGTTTTGAGTGAAGACGTAATACATAACACGTTTCATTCTTGGTATACATTGCAAAGCTTCTGTTAGCGGACACTTGATCATTGTGCAGGGTGAAGGGGCTCGAGCCTCCATTGGATTTTGGCATGTGCTTATTGGAATAATAACAGCTGATGAAGGCTTTATGAAAGGATTTCACTTTCCGTCATTCAACCTTGTCCGTGTTTTTTTCGGTTTCATTACACATCAGAGCCGCTATTCACAAAGCCTGTCAGAACAGAAGTGCTGATCCGTGTGTGTGTAGGGCGAGATTTAATAAAACGTCCTTTCAATTCTGGTGGATTCAATCTTCTGTTAATCTACTATTCTCTCTAATTCCAAAGAATGTAATGAAAAACCATGAAATGATGTCTGCGGTGTCTCAGTTTGCTGATAGACCGACCTCTGATCATAATAGAAATTTGCTTTACCGCAAAAATATCAGAAGTACTGTCAACTGCAATTTCTGACACTGAGAACAATTAATTTGAATTCACTCCAGTGCAGCTCAGTGGCTCCCACTGGGATTGAATTTAGTCTTATCTTTGATTCGTGACAGATAATTGGAGAAAATAACTGAAAAACCACTGATGGTTGGCACTCTTAAGCTGAAATACAGTAGGAAACACACACATGGACAAACTGATCCCAGTTCAGCTGCACTCCTCCTCTGGGCTACATGGAGAATTAATCAGAAATGCATTGCACGCTGTCTGCTTGACAATTATTTTGTAGTCACACGCCTGTTGCCATTGTGATACTCCCAACACGTTCTTTTGTACAAGAAAATAAGTCCAAAAAAGAATTTTCATGTAGTCAGTGTGTTTACTTTGGGACAAACGTAGCTCATCCTTAACTAGTGCGTTTACTGGAGAGAAGAAAATCGCACCTCTTTTGAATGACCATGCTTGAATACTTGTCTTTGTCAGAGCTTTTATAGCACCACTTTAGCACCATGAAGATGACTCTCGCTATTAATGTGCTTACTATTTCTCCATACTCTAATATTATAGCTTATATCTGCGGTCCCAGTGTATACGAATTAGTGTAACTGCAGCATGCCGACCTGTAGATTGCTTGTGGGACAGCAGCCGTAATGCTGATAGCTAATATTGATATTAATCAAAATATAGTATATAATAATAAGAATTGCAGTTTTCTGTACAGCTGGCCTCCTGAGTCCACTCTGATTTTGTCACTGAAGTTTGGTCCCGGTTTCCCATGATCCTCCTGACTCAATTATATCACTTCTCAGAGTGCTATGTTATAAGGAACACACCATTGGTTGTGGAAATAGGGCTAACAATGTTCTCCCCTAGTGGTAGATAGGTGGGCCAATGCATTTTTTTGTCTCAGTGCATGCATTGTTTTAGTCTGGTACAACACCGGCAGCACCGCCGCTAGTTAGCTTAGCGTAGTGAATGGAATCCTATGTTGCCGGTTAGCATGTTGTGAGTAAAAGTGAGTCAACAAAAAACAACAACAACCTAATTACTTGTTGTGGCTCACATATTCACAACGAGTACAAATAGCTATGCAGATTAATACTAGAGGATTTCCTGGGCAGATATTGATTTGGGACGATATTGGGTGGAAGCACAGCCAAAGTACAATATCTGCCTAGGAAATCCTCCAGTATTAATCTGCATAGCTATTTGTACAATTGAATATGTAGGTCACAATAATAATAATGAGGTTGTTGTTTTTTTGTTGGCTCACTTTTACTCACACCATGCTAACCGGCAACAAAGGATTCCATTCACTACACTAAGCTAACTAGCGGTGCCACTTCCGGTGTTGACTAAAACAATGCATACACTGAGACAGAAAATGCATCGGCCCACCTATCTACAGCTAGGGGAGACCGTGGTGAGCCCTATTTCCACAACCGGTGGCGTGTTCCTTTAAAGGAGAATACTGGTGTGTTTTTTATTTTTCATTTCACTGCCAATTATCTATAGAAGGGGGTGTTTATGTCTTGTTGGTGTAAGCACATAATAAGAAAGCTTGTTGTGCTTCGGTAGAAGCTATAGAATTTGCTGCCATTCATGTTTTGCAATTTAAAAAAAATTACACAGTACGATTTGACTTGAAGTTTCCATTTGGCTTTTAGTTGTATTTCATATATCTGAGTGTTGCTCTTAGTGTTTTATGGCACACACTTAATTCTGGAGAAATTCAAAGTCTCCATCTAAAAAATAATCACTGTAAACATTTTTGATCACCATGTCGCATATTTCATGTGTTTTGTTTTCATCAAAGACATCTTTGCTGGGACAAACTAACCTTTACAGTAAGACCAATCAAATTAAACATGTGGCACTAGTACTCTCCTTTATTAACATCACTTCTGCTATAATATGCACAGACTTGACGCAGATTGTTATTCAATAATTTCAACAAACATTTATCATTCTTAGGGGCATTAAAGTTTGCATTGCAGGTTTATTAAATGCTGATTTGGTATTACGTTTGCATGTTGACTGCCATGCTATTTGCATCTAAAGTGATTTACGTTTTACGTATTCTTTCTCCACACAACATACACTCTTGTAGTTGTAAAATAATTGGGAAACCCCAGAGTCAAGATGGCTCTCGCGGCTAGAATAGATCCTATTAGTTGTTTTATTCCATAACTCAGGCAGGAGAAGTATTATCACTGTCAATATTACCGCTATTGCTTATGCAAAAAAGAAGGCAACATCAACAACTTCTTCATTTTTATCCCCCCATGTATTTGTGTAGTTTATTTTCAACCAATGTAGCTAGTATTCTGTATGCTGTGATAAAAGACATGTCTTCTGTGTTGTGTTTGAGGTTTGATTGAGTTAGTTGAATCCAGATTGATTCAGTTTATATTTCCTCATTGATCAAACAATTCCATCCCACATGAAAACATTGACGTTTGAATTTCTCAGGATGTGCAAGAGCAAGTTTAGGTTGTATTTGAAAAAAGAAGAGTTGAAAGGACACATTACAGTATGTTTTTGATACTAGAAATTCTGGGCACTGGTTTTTCTGCATGTTGTCACCGGTTGTTCAATTTGAAAGAAATGACGTGAATGCTTCATATCTAGGAGTTTAAGTCTCATTTATGTGTTTCACGTGTTTCCATGTAATCATTGACTTTAACGATACTTCACTGCACTGCCACGAGCAAATGTCCACACCCCCTTTTTTGCTTGAAGAATAAATCAATGATTATTTATATACCGGTACTATATAAGACCTTTTGGCATCCTACAAAGAATTTTATAAAGCTTCTCTTTTTTTCTGTAATGAATGAATAATTCCAATTAAAAGGATTTTCAACAGTGTGGATCGAAAGGTTTATTTTTATTTTGTGTTTATCTGCTTTCGATGCTCTTTCCATTTCATTAATACAAACTAATACAAAATAATTTGACATTTGAATTTCAGTGACGGATTAGCAAGCATGCCAGGACTGCCTTTTTTAAATCAATAAATAGTCAAGAGGAGATCTCAGTCTTCAACCATTTTCCAGGCAGATTTCAGCTCTGTAGCTCAGAGGTTGCTTGCTAGTTTTTTCACAAGTAGAGAATAGATTTGTACGGCATGAACTCACCTGCGAAGCAAACATTGTCTTAGTACTTTTACTTCAGAGTGTAGACAGTTGGTGATAGTGAAGAGGGGGTTTTCAGAAATGTTGCCCAGAGAGTGGCACCCCTGCCAGGGAATGATTAACAGAGCACAAACAGACACCAATAGAAACAATAACCAAACAGTATATTTTAAGAAAAACATCAATTTCCCCTCTCATAACAACACAACTAATATATATGATAAAATACTAAACATACAATAAAATGATAATAAATGCCCCTCCTCAAATACACTTAGTAATGCCAGTACTGTTTTTGTTTTTAATTATGTGCACAATCCACCATCTGTGGCCAATCTAGAGCCGATTTAAACTACTCCATATATAAGGACTTTAAATTATAATGTCAGCATGAAGTAGCATGCATTCTACTACTCTGCTCACATTGTTTTAAAACGTTTTTTGGAGCTTTACTGTGAACAATAATAAGTTTGACCCAAGAAGGCTGTTTTTTAATGTAGTAATGCATATGATTCCATATGATTGTGACAGAGCAGCCATGCAAGACCACTTTGGGGTTCAGTGTCCAGCGCTTGGCATGTGGGCAGAGCCAAGAGCAAACTGCCCTGCCTAGACAGAAATTGTAAAATATATATATATATATATATATATATACATAAATATGTATAATTTCCATTTTATTTATAGTGTAAAATCTTAAGTTACTGTATCTCAGATAGAGTAGGTCTAGACGCCCTCTTTAATTAACAGAGACCCAACAATTCCCCCTATACTCATAGATTCTTCAACGAGTAGATGTCATTTTAAGACTTTTTTAACTATAGGCTATCAATTTAAAAACATTTATTCCAAAAAAATTTCAACGTGAAACTGATTGTGTGATACTGCCTTCAATAAAGCAGCCTGGTACATCAACTCCAGCAGCAGCCGCTGCGGCTGTTGCAGCTGTTTGCAGCTGTTTGCAGCTGTTTGCAGCTCTCTGACACTTGATCCCATGCATGAAGCCTGCTGTGTGCCCCACTTTCCCTCACACCAGAGCTGTATACGGCCATAGACGGTCTACGACCCGGCCAGTCTGTGTACACGGCGCTGCCTCACGCAAGCCCGCCCGTGCTGCTCTGCTCCCGCTGAAGGCGCCCTGGCCCTGAGCCAATCAGGGCGGAGCAGGACATGACGTTGATTCTCGCGCAAGGAAGCCCCGGGACTGGCGCGCCAAATTTCAAAGGACTTCCTCCAGGAAAGAAGGCGAAAAGCTGCACCGACGTCTGGCGAGCCACGGCGATAAAATTTCTGCATAAACAATACATTTAGTTTAAAGTGTAGTTGCTGAACCCGCTGGTGGAGCTGTCGACGGTGTTTCATTGGCGGCAGTTCGAGGAATAATTCGCATAAAGTCGGTGTGTCATTGTTGTAAGTGGCAGCTTTGACTTTCATTCTGTCCGACAAGGAACTAACGTCAGCTAGCTTAATCCTGTTTCTGTCTGACAAGCTAAAAAAGCCCCACCACGATATTTCACTGCTCTTTTAAAAAAAAAAGAACATCTTATTTTAACGTGAATGAATGCATATGTAAGTAATTAAGTAGCTGCCATGCGCATAAGTGCAGTTAGTGATGCTTAAACGAGTTTTTAAATGACAAGCCATTCAGTTCTGTGGGTTATTGTTTGTGGCTTTGTGCGGTGAGCCCATGATATGGCTCTATGCAGCTGATGTACGGCATGCGGTACACACATAGACCGTTAATATTAAAAAAAAAATATATATAAATAAATACAATCTATGGGTGCTAAGTGAAGCTGATAGTTTATAAATTCGGTTGTAGTTTTAGCATTTCTTTCTTTTCTGCTTCAATGTGATATTATATTAATTTAACGCGAGCTTGTAATGAGACGTGTTTTCATGTCGTCTGAAGTGTCAAATAGATTACATTTTATAAAGGCTAAGGTGTTTTTCACTACCTAAGTAAAGCAATTAAGAAAAATTTAGTTTTAAATTTTTTAATTTCAAGGATTTTTTTCGTTTTGGTCTCTTTCAGATCAGACAGGCCTCAGCCGTTACACCCTGTCAGGCTTCCCACCTGTGAGCCGGCTGATGTCAGGAGCATGGGATTTTAATCTCTCTCTCACACACACACACACACATGCAGGCACGCCACACACACTTCCACACACATGCTCAGGTGACAACTGTTCAAACCTTAAAATATTAGACGTCAGAGTTCCAGCTAAAAGTCACGGCTGTCAAGTCTTTTGGCAGGTTTGCTTTTCACGGTTTCAATGTTTACTGCACCTTTCGATTTAGCAGCACTGTAACACACAGGCTGTCTACATTATTGAAGATCTTTATTCTCAAATCCATCTTATTACTGCCTCTACTCTGGGAGGATTTAGTCTGTTTGAGATTGAGAGAGTGCAGAAGCTAATTTCCACACTTCACCAGCTTATACAGTGCTCCATATCCTCATTATTTATTCATGTATTCACAGCAGTGCACAACGAGTCATCAGCTTTCCATACTAATGCAAACACCTGTTGCTGCACATGCCAGTAAGCATCACACTCAGTGCTTTCAGACCTATGTTTAGGATATTTTAGCTTTATTAATGCAGTCAGCACTGTTTGGGCAAATGCCTTCCATTTAACCTCTGTCCGCTAGCAAAGAATTGTATCCCAAAATGCATCACAGCTTCCTGTAACTCAGGGGCCTGTCACAGATACAGTCTGGCCTGGTGGGGGTGTAGGTGAGGGCTTAGCCGTGGCAGACGATCAAACCCTTCAGTCATGCTGTCCGGGGTGCAGCCATGCTTCCAGTTGCTTCGCATCGGTTCGTCGGCGTCCGACTCGGCACGGGACCTGTACACGTTCAGGCCGGTGCTGAGCCAGTCTGTGTTCCGACTGGGCCGGGCGGCGGAGCTGTGTGACGTCACGCTGGACTCGTCGTCGGTGTCACGGATCCACGCTGAGCTGCATGCGGAGAGGGAGGAGGGCGAGGGTAATGCGGCGACACAGGAGGAAGGCTGGAGTGTCCACATCAAGGACAGGAGCAGTCATGGTGAGACAGAGGCTGAGAAACCCTGCACACATGAACAGACACCCTGCACACATGCTCATTAATTTAGTGTCTGACACAGATTAACACATGCATTTTTGTGTATGAGAGAAATAAAAATGCAGATTTAAAGCAAAACCGAGCCCACATATATTTAACTTGACAGGTATACAGATACTAAATATTGTAGAGACGTGGTACATACAATCACATTATTTGATGTGAGGGAGACAGACACGCACACGCATAAACACACGCTTCAACACACACGTACTGTCTGCTGCTGTATTACTAACACCTGCAGCCTGACAGCCAACACATACACAGCTAATAACTTCCCACAGCTGTAGACACTACAGACCAGGTGAAGCCTCAGATGCACACAAATGCACGTTAGGAGCTAAATGTTCCTCTGAAACCGCAACTTTTAATGGTCCTTGTGATAAATTCCTCAAGTCTTTGATTCTGCTCTGGAGAGACGAACATCATTCTCTTAAAACTGTTTTTGAACGTCAATATATTTTTAAAACTGTTTTTATCAAGAGTAATTTCACAAGGAACGCAAATATTGCGGGGAGAAAAGGCGTTGTAATTCTTTTCCCAAACAAGGTCCATTGTTCTGAGCTTTCACTCCTCTATAAGAAAAACAACCAATCACGATGCATCTATACTTACGAGGATAATAAAACATCACAGAGGCTCCATAGTCTGAACCAAGACGGCGAGCATTATCACTCCTTTCAACCAGATCCACTGCACCACTTTTGGAGTGAGTGTAATTTATACTATAATTTATACTGTTTATTGATCCCCAGTGGGGAAATTACAATTTACCCTTGATTTGTTAGTGTGTCACTACACACATGCCTGAAATACACACACACACATGCTTAGGTCCTAATCATGCACGAATGGAAAGATGTCAGAGTGAGTGGACTGCCAGTGCTGGACCAGTGCCCTGAGCGGTTGGGGGGGGGGGGGGGGGGGGGGGGGGGGGGGGGGGGGGGGTGTACGGTGCCTTGTTCAAGGGCAGGAGGGGAAGTGGCATCTCTCAAAGCTACCAATCCACACTCCGTACTTTGGTCCGTTAACTTGAACCAGCGACGCTCCGTTTCCCAACCAACTCCCTACGGACCGAGCTACTGCCACCCCAAAGTAGTAGTAGAGTAGTAAATATTTAAAAGAACAACAGTTGTACAGGCTTCACACAAGCTACTGTGTATCAACAGAAACAATTGGTTGGCTAATTGCTTTGTTGATGGACAGAAAGTGAATTGACTACAATTTCACTCATGAGACATGAAAGACTAAGAAGTACCAGTCTGGGTCAGCATTGATATGAATTAATCGAGTGTCTTGTACCAGTGACCTTAATTGTGGCTTTTTTGTTTTCTGTGCAACTGAAATCAATCTTTTGGATTGATAGTTGTACACTACAATTTGAAAATGTCACCTTTGGCTTTTGGAACTGGTGGAGTGGAGCACTTTTTACTTTTAGTGAATTTTGTTAACCTTCATTGAGTAATCAAGAAAACAACCAGCAAAAAAACAAAGAATAAAAAGACAACGTGGTGGAGAGTAAATTCTTAAAGCGAGGCTGTATAGATACACAGGTTTTGAGATGGTTATATTCTATTCTAGACATAATTGAACACAATGTATAGAAGGCAAGTTTGAAATTGTGTTATTTTAAAGAAATCAACAAAGTCGGATTCTTTCAATCTTAATTGGTCGTCCCTACTCGCAAGCATTATATGGCTCTGATATACTTGGCGTAGAGGTATAAATGAGCACATTTAAGACTAGTGAGCACTTAACAGTAGACATGATCTCTGTGTGTGAGTCAGATACGAGAGAAGTGGCATTGTATGTACAGGGAAGTCAGAGATATCTTACAACCTCAGAATGCTGATAGTCTTTAGTGAAACCTGAAGAGCACAGGTACGAGGTGAGAAGGACGAGATTAAAAGGAAAGTTGGGTCTTCGATTAAGGCCGACGAACTGTTGACAGCTTCTGAATCTAAACTGTGCTCTTACTGCTTAATTTTTCCAAGTACTTCCACGGTCTGTTTCCCACATTTTTCATTTCTGCTATTAAAATTACATCTCGGTATTCGCTGTGCATTTCTCATTTTGTGCTGTGCTGCCATGGCCATGTGATTGCCTTGTCGCCTTCCAGCTCCTATACTGTGGGTCCATTTCACAAACATTTTTAGATTTCCCCGCAGCGCTGGAAGCTGTAAACACATTGATAGCCAACAAATGACCGATTTTGAGGCTCAGCTCGCTGGGTTTATTCACTCTTGTTGCTCAAATGTTCATATATTAATATTTTTTTGTTTTGTGATGATCTGTCACCAGGTAACATCGCCCCCCAGACTGTTACTTATTTGGGCCAATCATGCCAGTGTGGCCGAATGAGAGTCAAGGAACAAAATTCAGTGCCAGTTGTAAATTTCATGTGTTGCTCTTGTGTTGCTAGGCACCTGGGTCAATGAGGTCCGCCTCCAGCCTGGCATTCAGTGGGAGCTCTCAGATGGCGACACGTTGACCTTCGGTGGCCAGTCGGCTCCAGGGAGCCCAGAGTTCTACTTCCTCTTCCAGAAGGTCAAAGTTCGTCCGCTAGACTTTGATGCCATCACGATTCCAAAGGTAATTTCTGCATCAGCGCTCTGGGCATGTCCTCGCACGGAGCGCTGAACGTAGGAGCTCGGCTTCGTGGCTGAGACACAAATAGACTATTAATTTAAAGCTTTTACTCTTAAACACAAAGGCACGTCCACTTTATTGTATATTCAAACATATCTGTGGTCAAGCTCAATGCCTCGCTGTGTTGTATTAACTCTGAAACTTTCTCTTTGAGTCCCTCGCATTTTGCGTGATGGTGAGGCGTGCTGGCGCTGTATATTAACAAGTTCTTAAAACCTCAGCCCTCCACAACAAAAATGGACCTCATATCCTGAGCAATAAAGTCGACAATTCCTTCCGTGATATTATTTTTGGGTTTGGATGACAGAGGTTTAACATCCAGCGTGGTCTGGGAGGGTCCGGGGGGGTCTGGGTGTGTCTGGGGAACGCTACCGTGGTTGCGGGTGGGTGCGCCGGTAGTTATAAAACGATTATTAGACTATGAAATATGCCAATTCTGATATGTTTATATAGCCTACTCAAAACAGCAATATGCAAACTGTTGCTTGCAAACTTTGCATTCAACTTTTTTCCGTTATCTATTTTTGTAAAATGCTGCCTATCTTCAATCTGTCCCCAGTGGGTCGGGCTAATCCAACAAAAGAAAAAACAAGGGGGGTGTTCTGAAGACAGACTGTTACCTGTGAAACAGGGATGTTCTGTAAACACACCCCCATTAGCAATAAGTGCTTTCCACCCATAGACTGCTGCGGTCTATGCTTCTACTTGATGAAATAACACGGCAAAAAAAATCGACCAATCAGAATTTTGATTGATCCAGAACGTATCGACCAATAAATCGACTAGTTGACTGGGAGGTTACAGCTCTAGTAAATTAATTACAACTCATTTAGTATTAACAAATTAACAGCAAGCAATTGAAATGTGTTAAATGTCTTGGATTTATCAAGCCGTTTGCGCCTGTTTCCAGGCGTTAATTTTTCGAAAAAGACTGACTTAACAGATGCGGGCTATTTCCTAACAGGGTGCACTTGGGTAAAATCGCAGGAGCGAGAAGAGATAAGTTTTGCTTTCAATATGCGGTCATGGGGAAAGTGGGAGTTCAACCCTGAAAGGTGGGAGGTTACCCTTAAAGTGTGCCTAATTATATATTCCGCTGTATTTACAAAGACTGCCTCTATTTTGCGGGTGGAATTCTCTGCCTCCTAAAAGCAGGTGTAAACCAGCCACAAGTGGGTTTCCCTGAATATGCCTCCTGGGGAAATGGCAACAGTAATCTGAGCAAGACACAGATACACCAAGCTGAAGAAAAGATTTTTTTCACAAGGATCACACTTTTTCAGTGGAGTGAACATGAAATCATTAAGCGTTACAGATTAAGCCGCCATGCAATATTAGAGTTACTGGAAGAAATCAAAGATGACATTGAATCTCCGACTCAGCGTTTACATTCCATTCCAGCAGTTATTAAACTCCTCGCAACAAACATTGGCATCAGGATCATTTATAACAGTCATAGCATCAGCAGGGAGAATATCGCAGTCTGCACTCAGCCCTATCATAGCACCAGTACCGCTTTGCTGCTGCGCAATTTACGTTATAGTGGGCGGAAAAAAGGCACAAATTACCCGATGAACTGGATGTTTGGTAAATACCACGTAAGCTGAAGTATCACAGCTTGTGCTTTCTTTGGGTTGGCTGTGGCGCTGATGACGCTACATTTGCAAATGTGCATAGAGCTGTCCCTCAGTTTAGTTGATTGCACATCTCACTGTTTGTCCCGCTGCCGTAAATACCACTTAAGTACTAAATGTATATTAATCCTGCAACAAATGGTCCCCAACAATTACACTATTACTTGGTTGGCTTAAAAACAGTAACCCGGGGTTTAGGAAATTATGATGCCCTATTTTTTTCTTTTTAAAAAAGAGAAAATATTTCTATTTGTGAGCGGTTTTAAAAGATCTACTGTACATCTTCATTTGAAAGAATTGGACTGGCCGTGTGTCAGGGTAGGGAAGAATTGAGGTTTTGGTCTTTTAATGGGATTGATTGATGAGAAAAATATTGAGTGATGCCATTCTTTTAATTTCCCTCCCACTCAGGCTTCACACAACAGTGCGTACAAGCATTGTGACAAGAAGACTTTTGGCAAAGGTGTCCCAGAGGAACATGAATATTCAATGTGTCATGGACAAAATTGTTAGGGAAGGAAAGGTCAACTTTAAAAGACAGAATCTGGTGCACTCATGTTTTGTACTTAAAAAGTGTTGAATTAGAAAATATATATTAAAATACATTTCAAAAAGAAGAAAGAAAACCCCTGCCAAACAAATGATACATGCATCTAAAGGATATTTATGTTTGCATAAAATTCTAATTTATATACTTATACCCATGTCTCCTAGGCGGGTACCTTCTCCTCTGACTTACAGAACCGAATCAGAACTAACCCGGACCGCAAGGCAGCCGCCAACATGGACCTGTCTAATCTGCCCATCAACCGGGCCACCGTCATCCTCAACTCCATCGGCAGCCTGAGTAAGATGAAGGGCAGCGCCTGGACCTTTAAGAGGAGCCACAGCCACGAGGGCACCACCTCGGACCCCGGCTCTTCCTCCTCGACTCCTCCCACTGTGGCCTTAACCTCTCTGCTCCCGCCCTCCACGCCGCCATCCTTCTCCTCCGCAGCATCAGTGCCTTCAACAAAGTTCCACCAGCCGACATCGAGGAGCAGGAGGAAGTCAGCGCACACGGTGCTCCTCGAGGACGACAGCTCGGACGAACCCAGAAGTCGAGCAGGTGAGGCCCAGCGGGATGCTTACCGAGCTTTCTGCAAACGGCGGCAGAAATGGTTTTTTTAACACTAAATCCAGGTCCGTTATCAAAAGTGCTTCGAAGATTAGTTTTCATTCAAACCGAGAAACTCTGAATTAAAAATCTTGAAATGTTGACATCTTCAAAGTCAAAAGTTCTGGTTAGCCATTTGGCAGGTCAGACACATACCTGCTTCTAAACATGTGCTGGAAATGTCAAATTAACTGGAAACTGGTCGTGAGTTGTAGGTTTTGTTTTTCATAAAAAAAAGACTGGTGTCTATTGCCTCTCCTGTTACAATATTCTCCTTTCGATGTTCAGATCCAGCAGGAGTTGTTGAAGACGGACAGAGGTCGAGGGGGAAGAAGAGGCGGCGGCTCTACAAATCCGAGTCGGAGAGTTTCAGCCCCCCGCCTCTGCTGCCGCTGCAGCCCAAGAGCCACAACGACATCCGGCGGCCGCTGGAGGCCAAGCCCTTCCCCGTCGGCATCAGGACCATCGGCAGTTTCCACGGCGCCATGACCAACAGCAGACTCAACCACCACCCCCTCCAGGCGTCACTCGCCAACCCTGCGGTTCGCAAACAGGAAGTGCAGACGATGTACCGGGTCCAGACGTCGATGCACACAAGCATTGCAGCTTTCCGCCAACAGAAACCCGCCCACAGTTCTCCGACGGCGCAGAGAGGCAGGCGGAGGGCTCACTGCTCTCCGGTTTTCTCCCCTCTGGTCGTCGGAGGGGAGAACTACAGTCCGGCCTCGCCTTCAGTGAGGATCCGCACAGAGGAGAGAGGCAGGGTGCAGTTCAACAGATTTCACCGTCCAACAAGGTGAGAGGTTCATGGAGGTTTGCAGAAATCTCTTTGCCACCAACCAAGGGCCCCCTTTTTTAAAAGATAAAAGGGATAACATCTCTGCTTTCTTTGTCCTACCCCACTAGGAGTCACTGAAGTCAATTTTTACACCAAAGGAGCGTTTTTCTGGAATGCTATCATTTTTTTCTTTAAACTTCAAGTAGTTTTCATGATGAGTTATGCTAATATATAAAAGCCACATGTGTAAAAGCTATCTGTTATATTTTTATAATTAGGTTAATTATGAACTAGTGATTGATGTAACCGGACACAAAGTAAGCCATTCGATGTAAAATGTTTTATTTTATACACATTTTATAGTCCAATCAAATACAATGGAGCAAAAAGTGTTGTGTCAAACAAAGACCCTTTAATCTATTTGTACAAGTTAACCTGTTAAGTTAACCTTTTTTTGCTGACCCCACGGCCGGATCTTCCTCTTCATTCTTTCTTTCCGTCATTCTTTTTTCTTTTCTCCTCGCAGTAAGCGAAGAGGCCGCCCCAGGAAACACCCGCTGCCTCCCCGGCCTTCCCTGCCCTCGCCCTCCTCCTCGTCTTCCTCCTCCTCCTCATCCGCCTCCTCCTCCTCCGGCTCGTCGTCGTCGTCCTCCGACGACGATGACGACGAAGAGGAGGATGAGGGGGACGGGGCGACGGGCGGGGCGGTGGAGCCGTGCGCGGCGCCGCGCTGCCGGCTGCCCCAGCAGGACACGGTGCAGTGGATCCAGTGCGACGTGTGCGACGCCTGGTACCACTTAGACTGTCTGCACGTCGACCGCAAGAAGCTCCTGAAGGACCCCAACGCTGACTTTCACTGCGGATGTTGCTGAGATGAGAGAAAACCAAGTTTGTTACCAGGAAATGGAATGCTTTCAAGACTTTCAAGTTCCCACGTTTTTCCCCCTTAAATGATTTTCCTTCAGCCACACTCAAGCAAACTCAACAGAACCTTTTCTGTGAAAATGCTACTTCTTCTTCTAATGGCCACCGAGCTGCTCTACTCAACCATGCACAAGCGCTTCTCTCCCTGTCAGTAGCTGGCGAGGGGCAGGAAAAGAAATTCCCCAACTTTATTTATTTTTTTTTTAACATCCTGATCTTCCCAACAGTCACGCCGCTGCTTCATTCACCGCTTGCCCGCTCCTGTTTCAGGGCTCAGGCTTTTGGAGAAGGAGGTGCACCTATAATGATATCTCTCCGGGTTGGATTTTGTTTATGGCTGTGATTGCCTGTAGAGGTACGGCCAGGGCAGGAAAACGTGATGAAATGTTTCCGAGTAAGCTCCCCCCGGTGGCTGTCGCTGACCACGGGGCTGGCAACGTTCGGGCAGATTAATGAAATGGCTCAGATCGGGCTGCCACAGTACGAGTCTTTACAGGGCTTTGTCGGATGTCTCAGTGCAGCCACCGTCACTATGTTAGCCGCTGGGCCAATTTGTCGGGACAGAATAGGACCTTCAGTGAACATGTGGTGATGTGGTTTGCATGGCCAACAAAGCCTCAACACCCTTCCTCTCAAAATAAGACAGCGCCGGGCTGGTGTTTTCTCACCTTGATGAAATGTTACAGTGCAGCCTTCCTGTGTGGCGGCAGCAGCTGTCTAGGAGTCGGTCTTGTTATATTTCAGGACAATTAACGGCAGGAAATGTGTCACCAGACTTCCAGTGTCGCTGCTGATGAGAGGTGCTTGAGGGATGATAATCCGATGTGTGCAGTGGGACTGTTGTGATAAGACGTCTGAGTGCAGGCTGACAGCGTGGCCGCCGCTGCTGCTTTCAGAGATGAAATGCCATGAAATATCATCCGCTGATGTAACAGGATAAACAGAATTCAAAAAATCATCGTCTCTGACTGGTGGCTTAAGTAGCGGATGCTTTTAAGATCTTATCTTTATCCTTAATAGTCTCTTCACTACACTACTGAACTCATGGGCCAAAGTGGACACTTTTGTCCTGACTGAACTGTTCTACAGTACAGAAAAGTTGATGTACACATACCTTTTGCTCAGCTGCTTGAGTTAGAGTCAAATCAAAGCATAAAACCCCAAATTCTACTCTCAAGCACCTTTTCTATTATTTAATTCTACATTTTGACTTTGGTGTGCTCACCAGGACAAAGCAGTCTCTTCAAAACAACATTTGCGAGCAGTTATACCACTTGTGTAACAGTTCTGACCCCGAGCTATTCAGGTAGTGTTGAAAAATGCTTATTTTTTTTCTTTGATCATACCCCTTTGGCAGTTTTTTGAAGTGGGAGAAAAAGTAGAAAACTTGATTCTTGAGCAATAAAATAATAGAAAAAAAAAAAACTAAAATGTATTTTTTAACTTGTGAAAAGCTGAATGAAGACTAATGATGGCTTACAGCACAGTCAAAGCGGATTTTCTCCATCGTTGCTCCCCTGCGGCCTGATTACAGGGACTCTTGTGCTGCTTCTCTGCTCAGCAGGATGTAGCCGGGAAGTAGCTGTACGACGACATCACAAAGCCAGCCGAGAGTTGAGCAAAAAAAAAAAACTGGTTTGGAATCGGTTAATTTTCCAGTTCAGTGGATTCATTTAAAAATAAAAAAAAAAAAAAAAAAGTGGTGC
>NC_045746.1:20121652-20124663 GCF_008692095.1 Etheostoma spectabile | reverse complement strand
CAATAAACTTGTGTTTTAATGGAAACAGTAAATCTAGTGTTACTCGGTTCTCTTAAAATACTTTCATTGACACTGTGGTTTCATCAACATATTACTATGAAAATAACCAACACTTTTAATAATGTGAGGTTACATCACCTCACTGCAGTAATACAATATCAAATGTGTGTGTGTGTGTATATACCATATATATAAATATGACTTAACATAATAACCTCATACTGTAATACAGATTTGTAGGACCTGTTTGGTCCTCTTGAGCAGTGGTTACTGAAATGTAAAAAGCATTTTCTCTGTTGGTCTTCAGTCACTTGTAATTTGCTTTTGTATGTTTCATCCGCCAGTAAAGACGTCAGCCTTGCATATTATTTTTGTCCCTTTTTTGATTTTTGCGCTCTAAAGATATTTAAATACCTGTTTGTCTTTCCGCGCTTCCCTCACACAGAAATGTGTCATCTTCACCACATCCCTATTGTCGTTCAGTGTTAGATTGCTGTGTTCCCGCTTCTCATCGGGCACCTATATTTTTATTTTTTGCTTTCATGTGGCCTGCCAAACCATTTTAAAGGTCCTTAAAATACTGATGTTTTCCCTTAACTGCAGTCACAGATGTGCTGACATTTAAAATGCAGCTGAGAGCGTAGATTTTTAATAAGCAGTGTGACAAACTGATAAATATGAATAAAAAGCGAGTGTAAAACCTGCTGTGCGATGTCAAACAGAGAAATGTCAGTATTCAGTGCCTGATTGCTACGGGTGTGCAAAGAAATCATTCACATTCATTTTGTGATTCAAGCTCTACATACTCATAGAATTCCAAAAATTGATTCTTTTTTTTTTTTTTTCTCTCTGATGGTGTGTATATTATCACATGGGAAAAGGAACTACATTTACACACTGAATCGAATCTTGAGCCTAAGCATCGATATCGAGTCGTGACGTTTTCTGAATCGTACACCCTACTGATGGCTACAAAGAAGCTCATTCAGCGTGTCTCCCTGCTGTTTCTGCCTTCTTAAGTCCGGAGACTGTCAACATTTGGAGGTACAAAGCTTTCTTAACCTGCGGTCGACAGCCGAGCTAGTCAATTCATAGAGCAGCCAGTCTCGTGTTGTAATCTTTTTAGGGGTTTAAATGGTCGGTGGCTCAAAACAAGCGATTGGAAGATGTCACCACAGGCTGTGGCTAGTGGAAATGGGCCTTTTTTTTAATTTTATTTTTTACTTTCTGACATTTGAACTTGTCATCTGTGGATCACACAAGTCTGATATTTGACAAATCAGCCTTACATATTGCGAACCACATCACTTACGCCTCTTTGCAGATCTGCAACATTTCCCTTTTGCGTTGCCTCAAAGACAAAACTCTTTGTAATATTACATTTTTTAAAAGCTTATGGTAAATACCATAACATTTAAACGGTCGTGGTTTCCTCTGTTTCAGTATTACGTCTGTGCCATCTGCTGAACGTACAGCACGCTTGAGCGTGGACAGTTTGAAATTATTCAGTTGAATCCCTAAATAAAACAAACTCAAGGTGAAGGCACCTAAAGTGATGAGTTCTGAAGTGAAGCTATTGCTTGGTAAATCAGTCAGTCTCTCCCCGAGCTCTGAAGCAGAAGTTTACAGGATTTTCTGTTTTTTGTCACACTGATTTCACTTTAATTATCACATTGACATGCAGAAACACTTTGGTGGTTTTGCAGGCTTGTACAGAATTAAATCAGTCAACCAGTTGTCAAAATTCTCTGAGATGCCATCAGCTCCAAAAGTTATCAGGGAGGAAATAAAAGAATATTCAGAAAATGTATCTTTTTGCATTGTCTGTATGTTTTATCTTCACAAGAGGCTGATCTAAAAAACACATCAAGTTGTTGTGGATTCTTCTTACGCATCCAGCTCAAGTCGTGATGGATGAAACTTTGAGAAATTTGCATTTTGTTTTCCTCTGGTCTTTTGTGTCATTTAAAAGAAGCAGCAGCTGATCCCCGACAGAGATGTGATGTATCTGGTTATTCTTCTTTGTTTTCTTTGACATGATCACAGCAAAGTGCGAGTCAAAAAAGCAAAGAGAGCATCCTCATAATTGCAGCCCATTATCTTGCATCTTTCTTTATTTTATTTTTTTAACTTCATAATGGATTGGTCTTATCTGGGTTCTCCATGCATGAATCCACATTTATTCACAGAATTACTTCTCATAGCATTCCTGTGACGTTTGCACATGAGCTGACTGGTGTGTGTGATCAGTCAGTCTGCTGATAGCTGGGATACTTCTGAGAAAAATGACGCTTGGTGGTAACTGTTGTTGGTGCGTGTTGTTTTGGCGCAGAATCGTCCACAGAAACCATAGACGAGGAAGAGGCGGAAAGGATGTCGGGGCAGGAGTTGATGCTGACCCCTGTGAAGTCTTGACAGGTTAGATACATGGTTTGACGCATGTAAAAGTTATTTAAAGTGAATATATGTGACTATTTAAGTTTCTGAAACTGTTTAATTTCCCATCCGATGATCGTAAATGACCTATAACATCAAATGAAAAGTGAAAAGCACGCTGATTTTATATAGTTTTAATGCTTCTACCCGGGTTTGATTTTCCCGCAAAGTCCCAAAATGAATTCCTACAGGTAGACGGCGCTGCAGTAACACCTTCTGACAAGTCACAGATTTCTTTGTAAAAGCCTGCGTTTAAGTATCTTGTTACGTAAAAAGTAGCAGGAGATTTCTTTACATAGGCCTAATCGTATTTTACTTTTTAGAAACCTTTTTGATACTGGGGCAGGACCATCACAGAAAAGAAGGAAATGAATCAAAGAACAACTAAAAGCTTAAAAGGAAAGTCACACACGGCGGGTGAAAACCAGAGTCACGCTCCAACCGGATTTCAACAGATGGAGACCGCTACGGGATTGTAAATGATTCAACACCGACCCCGAATTGGCCCTCAAATACGTAATATGTCTATTTCATTCATAAATTAAAGGAGAATTCCGGTTGATTCCAACACGTAG
>NC_045746.1:20097108-20121642 GCF_008692095.1 Etheostoma spectabile | reverse complement strand
GTTTGTAAATTTGGAGTGCTGTCAGCGGAGAGAAAAACCTTCCCTTCCTCATAGTCCGTGTTTGTGTTGGCCTATTTTCTTTGCCCATGTCCCCCTGTAAGGTTACTTGTGTAAAGAGGTCTTGGGTTTGATGAAATGCGTTATATTAATCTAAGTTATTATGACGTCGGTTACTACAACAATCTCTTAATGCTGTGGCTCGGGACACAGTGACAGTGACTACGGTTTAGCTCACATAAGTTACCGTATGCAACACTTGAAATGCAACGATGCATCTGTAACTTATTCTCTTCTTGTAAATGAAGGATTTTCTGTCTGAGCAAAATATTAATCAAAACTATAAGACTCGTTGACGCTAACTCAGTAATCTACAGTGGGCGATACAGCACCGTAAAGGAAAGACCTTTGCAACAGCCAGTGTGGTAAAAACACTAGCGCTTTTGTCCAAAGTGGCAGCTAGAATCAAACTGAAAGTTGCATATAGCCACTTTAAAGGTGCTCTAAGCGATGTCACACGTGTTTTAGGCGACAACATTACAACAACATCTCCTCCCTATCCGCGAGCTGCCTGTCCCCAGGACCCCCCGGAAAAAAACCTGGTCTCTGTAGACAGCCCAGGGTCTACAAATGGCAACAAAAAACAAACTGTGCTAACCTGCACCACGAAGCATACACACACACAGTGTTCCAGTATTCCAGCCAATTACAGACAAGAAGGATTTGAGGGTGGGGCACAGAAGGGAGGGGACCGGATGAGGAGGAGGGAGGGGTGAGCTAGTCTCATTTTATTTGAAAATACTTTGAACGTCAACAAGAAGTAACGTCACCCAACATCGCCCAGAGCACCTTTAAGTAAATGTTTCTTTGTTGCACGTCTCACGTATTTATTCCTAATGAAGTCGTTCTGAGCTTATAGTTTCTGTCAGTTTCACCAAAAAGTTCCCAGATGACTTTTCTGTACTCAGCAAACCTAAGCTCTACATGCATAAAATCCATCATGAATCTCAAAAAGAAATTATTCACATTATATTTTATTATATATGTTATATTTTCTTCTTTTTCAAATACCCCTGGCTTTGCTGAAGAAAATATGTTCAACAGATTCATATTTGAAGCCAGTAAGAGACGCACTGAAGTACTTAAGTACAAACATGCAGTAAACTTTTGTTTGTGCTAATAAAATGTGCAAAATATTAAGAGCCATGGGTGTATTTTGGCTTGTGCTGGTGTTGTATTTAATTTCAAAACTGTAAGAATAAGGCTTTATGTCTTTCTGTCCTTTTCTCCAGAGATGTAAAAATGCAGTTTCTCATTTTAGAGCAAGAAAAGGCATACACACATACTGTAGCTTACACACACCGGTTATGAAATCAGCCTATACATCATGCAGCACATTGTAGCTCTCCTGGACTCCTGGAAAACCTATTACACACTAATAGACCGGTGGGTAGATACAGAGGAGACAGAGAGATCGCGGAGCTGAAATGCCCGCTGCCTTGACCTGCAAAGGTGGAGGGAGACAATTACAGTTGTCCGAACTGTTTCCATAGCAACATATCTATCTCTCCTCTCTCTGTCTTTTTTTGTTTTGTTTTAGGCACTGTTGGGGGTGGGGGGGCTGCAAGATGCCCCTCAGAGCTCCATCATGTAATGACAGCTGGTTCCTTCTTTCCCCTGTTGATGCGTGGAATGAGAAAGAGAGAGGGCAAAAAGATTGGGTTAATTTGAAATGGAGGTGGAGTGAGTAAAGGTGGGTTTGTGTGTGTGTGTGTGTGGTGTGTGTGGTTGTGTGTGTGTGTGTTTTGTGTGTGTTTGAGAGTGAGAGAGAGATACAGGACACTAGTTATGCGAGGGTGTTTCTACCTTGTCTCGATGGGTGGTAAGGGAGCCACGTTCGATGAAAGCAGAGAGCTGAAAACTGGAACAACCACAACACACACACACACACACACACACACACACACACACACACACACACACACACACACACACACACACACACGGTACTTTTTCTCTTTCATCAGAGCTCTGCAGCAACAAGCCTACACTCTTGATTCTAGGCTGCATGAAATGTCGGCGGTCTGTTACTAGGATAAAGAATGGAAAATACGTGGAAAATATTAGAATCTAATATTCTGTAACTTCCTGGATAACAAGGCTCCACTTATAGTTACAAAATGTCTAGCTTGATGTTGGCAGATAGCATCTTTTCTCTAGAAATCAATCCAAAATTAAATTTGTAAAATAAAAGAAGAAGAAGAAAAAGAAGACAGGATTTTTAGAACATTTTACAAAGAAAGATGTCTTCATGAATGTCAGAATATTTTATTAATAATAAGAGAAGTTTTGGGATTGGGGCTATGGTTTGATTGGTCGTTTTGAACTCTTCATTGTAAATTGGAATCATTTTCCTGATTTATCTTCATGAAAACAAACACGGAAAATATAACCTAGTGACGGACACTCACTGCTCTAAATCTGTGTTAAATCCACAAAAACTGGAAAACTTGTCATACCGTATGTTATTTGATTTGTATTACAAAATCTACACTGATTGCAAAGAAGAAGATGCAGCGGGCACCTGGGTAACTGGTAGAGCAGGTTGGACTCTGTGGCCCTTTGCTGCATGTCATACCCCCCCCCTTAAATAAGGGCCTAAAATGCCCCAAAAAGAATCTTAAAACATTTAAAAAGAGAACATGCAGCAATAAAGAAAAGGGAAAGCAAATTATAGTAAAGATTTTTGATCTGATTTACGTAAATTATTTGAATTTCCATAAAGCTTGTGGAGTCACAAGAGACAATGTTTTTTTCTTTTTGTTGCAAAGAAATGTCAAAATATCCAGACTTATAGTGTCTCTGTGTATTTGATCATGTTCCAAAAATGATGGCTCCTACAATGCAACTCAATTGCATCATCCACTAGATCTTCCCTGCCTCCTAAATTCCAACTTCTTTAAAAACCACACACCTGAGGCTGCAGCTCAGCATCAGTGTGCATATGTTCAAATCCAATAATACATGCATAAAGCAAGGCTGAAATGGTCAAATCACATTGGCTCTTGCATGTTAAGAATCAGCCTCCTCAAAAACAAACCAAACAAACAGAAAAAAAAGAAAACTGGCGACAACATTACAACACGCAGCCAAGCAGATGCCCAACTGTTAGATTTGAGTTGTTTCCTCGTGGCCCAGCAGGGGGCAGTGTCGGCCTGGCACAGTGAAGCGGACCCCCACAGAGGACTGAAATCAGGCAGCAGGCGATGGAACACAGACAGCCACTCCCTGCACATTACACCCAGAATGGAAGCCATATGTTTCTGTTAATCCTCTCAGAGAAGGCAGCCACTGTTAGCTTGAATTGTGGGCGTGAGTAGAATCAGCAGTGGGTGTCGGTGGGGAGGTGGGTTTTGGGTGGTGGGTGATGGTGACATCTGAACGCTTTTACTGGATCACAGAGCTCAACTTACTTGCAGTTTCATCAAGTTCAGCTGTATGTTTTCCTGTGTTTGAGTGTGTGTGTGTTTGCCTCCCTGCTCGCCTCTGTCTTCTCATGTGTTTGATAAAGATGTGGTGATGTGCAAAGCTGAATATTTGCATGCATGACACAAATGTGTGTGTATGCATAGCTGCTTCTTTCTACATGTACGTATAAGTGTGGATGAGTGTGTGTGTGTGAGTTGCTTGTTTAGGCATGCCTATGTGTTCACATGACACAAGAGCAATGAGGCATGTGTGTGTGTGTGTGTGCGTGCGTCGCGGGTGAATTTCTGCACCATGCACACACATCTGTGGGAGATGTTCATGTGTGTAGGTGTGTGTGAGTGTGTTACAGTCTGTCTACTGAGCCCTAATAGGATCTCAGGAGCAGCTGTCGATCTGTCCCAGTAGCCTGTCTCTTTCACATTTTGCTCTCCTCTCTTATCCTTGTTTTTTTTCCCCCTCAAAGATCACTTTTGAAAACATATGACAATGGAATCCAAATAATCTCTCTGTGGTAATTTTTCCTTTCCTTTCCTTGTTTACCCTCTCCTCTCTTCCCCGTTTGTATCCGTTTATCTCTTTCAGTCTAAGCTCATCTCCCAGTTTCCCCTCTCCTCCTTTTCATTTCGTCATTTTTTTCTCCTCTCTTGTCGTCTTGTCTCTCTTTTCATCTCCTTTCTTTTTCCTTTCTCCTTCTTACTTCTCATCTCCTCTCCTAGGTCCCCTCTCTTCTTCTTGTTTCCTTCACCTCTCCTCCTTTTGCCTCTTCTCATCTCCCTGTTACCTCTCTTCTTCTTACATCCTCTCACCTATTCACGCACCCCTTTGTCTCCTCTCCTCTTGTAGTTTCCTCTTTCCTTTCCTTTCCTTTTTTCCTCTGGTGTCCTCTCTCCTTTCATCGTCACTCCTTTTATTCTCCTCTCCTCTCCATTTAGACAAGGTAAATGGAGTAAATGGAGACAATTTCTCCATTTCACCTTTTTTATTCTACTTCTCCTTCCTCCATCCCAAATTCAATCAACAACATTCTTCTTTCTCTCTCTTACTTCCACTCCTTCTTTTTCCCTCCATCTCTCACACTTTCACTCTTTCACTCTTTCTCCCCTTCAGTTCACAGGAAATGAGATTCTGGCTTATTGGCTTATTTCCACCTGTCCCCAGTTTGACCTTTGCATGTCTCTCTCTCTCTCTCTCTCTCTCTCTCTCTCTCTCTCTCTCTCTCTCTCTCTCTCCCGACATACACACACACCACACACCCACACCCACACACACACCACAAACACACACACACAACACAACCACACCAAACCTTAGCCATCCATAAGATACACCACACACAGTTTTAAATACACGTCATCTCCCTGACACATACACCCACACACACACCACTCACACATATAAATATATATAGATATATATATATAATACACACTCACACACACACACACACACCACACCACACAAACACCCACACCACACAACACACACACACACACACACAACCACCCACCACACCATGTATATATATTCACACACACACACACACACGCTCCACTTTATTCCACTACATTGTTTCACCTCACAAATCACTCTAAATTGGCTCCAACCAGAAGAACACACAACTTCTCTAAACTTTTTAATGATGTCATAAATCATTTCTCTTTGACTCTGCATTGGCACCGCCAGCTCTATAAGTGAGCTGAAAGTGGGTTATGATTTAAGGGGGCCCCAAGCTATGACAGGGCCCCCAAAAAGCTCGGAATGAATTGGTCTTACAGCTCGTGCCATGGTCTTAGACATACAGGCCCGGATCAGACTCTGTTGGGAGAGGAGCGAGAACTTCATTACAGATACCCCAGAGTTTTAAATTGGTTTTACAGGCATGAAAAGTAAAGTTCCGTCATGTGTTGAGAGAAAAAGATAAACAACAGAGGACATTAAATCAAGATATCCACCATTTCACATGCAGCCTCACAAAAAATGATTAATGCTGTAGAATATAATTAAACAAGTAATGGTGTTTTAAAGGGAAAGTGGGTCACATATCCCATTATTTGCTGCTCTACCATTTAAATTCATATGTCCAGCAGTGGGTCCATCTACAGAACAGTCACAAAAGATTTTAAGCAGTGGTGTGTGCTATTTTTATCCTGGGAAAAGTGTTTTCTGAAGTGATGAGTTGTATTTTGTAATTCTGTTATCATGTTATCATGTTATCATGTTATCATGCTATTCATCACTATCATTTCAAATCCCATATTTGAGATACCAAGTTGCTTGTAATAACTTAGTATCACATAAAAATAGATTGTTTGGCAATTTTAAGACAGTTTTGCAATCAACCCCTTTTTTATACTTTCATCACTTCTGGTACTGATACCAACACTTTCCAAACTATACCCAGTGTCCTCAAGACCCCCAAAAACATGTTGAAAATGTGTTAAGACACATGGTGTATTTAGTAGCTGTTAGCTTAAACTTTCAACTTTTGGGGCCCCTGGATAGCTTGCCTGGTCTAGTGTGGGCCCCATGTACAGAGGCTCAGTCCTCACCACAGTGGCTGCAGGTTCAATTCCGATCTGCGGCCCTTTGCTGCGTGTCATTCCCCCTCTCTCTCCATCTTCATGTCTGAGCTGTCCTATTGAATAAATGCAACAACAAAAAATCTTACAGATAAAAATCTTAACTTCTGAGCCAACATGAAGCAACTAAAGCATGATAATAGTTTTGTATGCATTATGATTAGGCACTCACAACACGCTAATAGTAACACATCAGTGTAACTTCTAGTTGACACTTCAGTTAAACACTGTTGTACTAAAAGCAACAGGTGCTAGCTGCTGTAGCTCCAAAGTTCCAAGCTTTAAATACGTAATTTCTTACCACAGAAATGTATGGTTTTATTAGCTATACTTTCATGTCTTCTATGTAATGTGTGTCTGGTGGCCGTCCTGACAATAAACGTTTCAAAACAAAGTTTCAACTAAAAAGGTTTTGGGGGCTTTGTCTTGATTGGCAGTTCTCTCAGCTTCTAACACTGAGATGTGGTCCTCCTGCAGCTTTCATTTCCAGGCTCCAAACAACTGTCAGGAAACAGTCAAAGGTAAAGCCCAAGCCAAGCTTCAAAAGGTGCCTTCAGAGACCTCTGGGAAACATCAGTCTCTGCAGACGCACATGGTGGAATGAAGTAATTAATTTTACATTACTGTCAGCACAAACCACACTTGGTTTCCAGTAGACACAGCAGGACTGGTTGTCAGCATTATGAACTTAATACATCATAGCGGATGAAGAAGGCTTGTCCTGACAGAAAAGCTCATTGATATGCAGCTCTATGTCCAAATGACACAATGCAACTTGTGTTTCCTTTGCAGTCCTCTGTTTCCTGTTTTGTGAATTTGGGAAAAATCTTATGACCACAAGCACAAGTGGTCATTTCAATCAGGAAAGACATGTTTGCAGATATGCAAATGAGGTTTATTGTACAGCTCAATAACATGTACAAAGTCTTTGGCAGTTAAACTCCACTGCTATACGAGTTTTTCGTATATATCTATATATAGAGGTAGAGAACCATCAGACCCTCGCAGATGGAATCTAGACCCCGGTGGTGGCGACGAAGGAGCCCAAAGACCAGACCGAAGGAGGCTCTGGGCCGGTCAGCTGGAGTAGAAGAGTGGAGGAGTGGAGGTGGAAGGGGGGGTGGAGGGTTGCACTCTTTGCCTGCAACGACAGCTGAATTGCACAGGGAGAAACAGATTTTTAAAAGCAGGGTTGGGACTCTGTGATTGGCCCTTGCCATTTCTGTACGATTCTGATTGGTTTAGCAGGAAGGTGAACGCCTCCACCAGCTGATTCCATTTAGGAAGAGAGCTTTGATTAAATGAGGTCTTTCTGAAAGAATTAACGCTGAGCTATATTTAAATCGAGAGAGACTATTTGCATATATTCACCAGTTATACACAGCAAAAAAGTACATTTATTAGGATGACAGCTTTGATTGATTTAGCAGTGCACTGATTAAAAGTTAGGTCTTCCTGAAAGAATTTACGCTGAGCTACATTAATCACTTGTAAATATATAACTTTAATAAGAGCAATGAAAGAGCCCCTGTGATATGTAAATAAAGAAACCTGCTTTGTGTTCACTGCATCACAGATAATGGAAGATATATGAAAATAGTATTTACCATTAACCCCCCCACAATGTTTGTCCATCATGTGTTGAAGTAACACATCACACTGTAGGTCTTTTACAGTTTGGCTGAATAGCTAAAACACTGAACACCATTCTCTGAACCAAATGATCAGTGGCCTAAACCCATTCGTTGAATCAATCACTGTTTTGGAAAAACTCTAAACACGTTCTTACTCGCCAAAACACATTTCACACTGTGATGCACTTGTGTTGCAAAATGGTTAACATGGGCAGCAAATGTTAAAGAGCTCATATTATGCTTTTTGGCTTCCCCCTTTCCTTTATTGTGCTATATATATCTTTTTTTGTTTGTTATATAGGTTTACAAAGTGAAAAAGACCAAAGTCCCCCCCCCCATCTCAAACAGAAAACACTGTTCACCAACTGCTCCAAACAGCTCTACTGTAGTCCAGCCTTTACTTCTGTGACAAACGTGTGTCACTTTGTAACACGCGTTATAATGCTCGCCTAGCTGCTAGCGTGGCACACCCTCCTACTTTGCTTCTGACTGGCTAGTAGTCCTTACCTAGCGACTGCGCATGTGCAACTCATAAAGAGGAAATAGAAGTGAGATGCCTCACTCTGTAGCTAAAACAGAGAGCTCAACACCCAGGGCGAAAAGAGGAGCTGCAGCAATGTGCGGTACAACAACAATATGGTGTTTTTTGAAAATTAAACCATGTAAACCTATTCTGGTATAACCTCAAAATATAAATATGAACCTGAAAATGTCCATAATATGAGCACTTTAAACACAGCTAAAATACAGTTGTCATCATTTACACAAGACTCAAAATTACACACACACACACAGTACACACATGTTATAGTGCACGGATGGCAAAGGAGCACTGATTGATTTTGCGGTTTCACAATAGTTTTTTTGTGTACTGTCATGTGCTTTTTATTTTTTTTGCAGATGGACTACTGTATTGTTTTACAAGTGCCTAATATACAGATATTCAATCTTGTAGTACTTGCACTACTTGCAGTGTACAAGATATTCACTGTGCAAGGGAAAAATGTGTTTATAATATGAAATACTGTGATAAAATTAATAAATAAAAATTCTGTAACTACATGCCCTGGACACTATTTTTGAATGTTCTAAATGTGAGGAAAAACTGTAATAGTACCACGTAGTTAACTCTGTTGGCTTTGGACCTTTGTTGCTCATCATCTGATCCCGTTGGTTTTTTTCACCTCATTTCTGACACTAATAAATAATATGCAAAAATGCCCTTAAAAATTACAGACAGAATATGTGGCATTCCTGTCTCAATGAACAACAAGACAGAGCAACAATATGCATATAGACGTTAGAGTTTGCATCAATATGTTGATCCAACAGGAAGCCCCAGAGAAGCAGATCCTCAGGAGAGTTTGCATCTCTGCTCAGCGCATCCCGAGAGTGTCTCATTACAGGCTTCGATTTAGAAAACCACTTCCCTGTGAGGCAGAAACATGGCTTTCCTGTGTAGGGGGACAGCTGCAAATTAGCAAGACAAAGAAACCCAGGGCTAAACATGTAAAAAAAGAATTAATAATGTAAAGGGCAAATCCTACGTCGAACTCGCTCTTGTTTCATCAATCTGTGATGTTCAACTACAGTTTTTTCCAACTGCTCACACACCCTTTCAAAAATATGTTTCCTTTTTTTCAAAACTCTAAACACAATTCCCCAAAATGCACAAACAACATGCAAATACTTCTTTCATAATAGTACATTTTTGAATATACCATATTATATCTACGTTTCAATACAATGTTCTACAGGCTGATCACCAGTGCTGAGCTACGCTTCATGTCTTCTCCAGGGCTAGAGATATGGGATTTAAAAAAGGTAAATATAGGGGTAGGTACAAAACTACAAACCGTGGATGGGTGGCAAACCAGTTTTGAACCAGAACAGCCTAGTTCTAAACTAACATTGTCCCATATAATCACAAATCTACCAGGCTCCTGATCTGGATCAGGGACAAGCATTGTGTAAATTGCATCCAGAAAAGTGAGCATATGGCTGGTGTTGTACAGTGTGGCATTGTGATGGAGTACCCCGTTTTGAGTGATGACAGCACACATAGTTATATTACCCCCACACTGTCTAGGGACGTTGGTAATTGCCCTCTGTCCTGTTACATTCAGTCTGCGGCGCTTGGATTTGGTGAGGTGGAAGCCAACCTCATCCACATAAATAAATTCATGGCGGATTCCACGGGCATCCATCTCCAATGCTCTCTGTAACAGACAAAAGAATACACAGATCAGTAAATGTGGTATGTCTGAAGTACTGGAAGTAGTGTTGCATACGTATCTCTACAAAGTCATGTCAGATTCTTGACTCTGTCAGATTCTCTCAAATGGCACCTTGTAAAGTTGTTTCATTGTCACTTGGTGCTGTTGGCGGATGTGTTGTATGGTTGACAGGCTTACAGCATTGATGTTGCTAAATATGCTGTCATTATTCAAGATATGCTTTGTTATCTTTCGAATCCTAATTAAATTGTTGGCCAAAACTGTATTTATAGTTGTAGTCTCTTGTGCATCTGTAAATAAGTCCTCCAACATGTCTTTACCTTTCCACAGAATTCAAACACAGTATGTTTGAAAACATGATTGCCAACCTCTTTCATTCAATGCAGTGCAGTAAATGGATGTCTTAGAATTACAAATGTTTATGCAATACTATGCAGTCATACGTATGTTACAGTACATTACTGTAACGCTGGAATAGTCATCATGTAGTGGCATACCTGCTCTCATTTCTGAGGGTTCGAATTATGGACCCCACTGTAAGTTGGACCCCAGTTTTATGTTTTAATTATGGACCCCACTGTAAGTTGGACCCCGGTTTTATGTTTTAATCATGGACCCCACTGTAAGTTGGACCCCCAGTCCAGCCTCTCTCTTGGTCACACCGTGGTTGATCACATGATCAACAAGTGTTGCCCTAATCCCATCAGAGATGGCTCTCCTTCCTTCTCTTCTTTGTCCTCGTCCTCTTCTTCCTCTACCTCGTCCTACTCCTCTTCCAACTCTTTGTCTTTGAATTTGTCTTCGTTGTTGTCCCCTGCCTCTCCCCGCTTGCTCTCTGTCTCTGTCTATTGTTCAAAACAGGTAATCTGACCTTTGACCTATTTAGAGGCATATACTAAAGCAGTAATTGGTTAGTGATTAGTTTAGTAATTAGTGTTTGCACATGTGAGCAGTGTGTGTGTGTGTGTGTGTATGTGTGCCCTGCTAAATAAGGGGCAGTCTACACACACCTGGTTATTTTGACATTACTGAGACATTTCCCTTCGTTTACACGCAAACGGAGAATTCTAAAAACTTCGTCCGGAGAAAACTTTGCACATTTGCATGTGAACTGAGACAAACGGAGGTTTAGGCCGCCGAGGAAGTGAGGAAGGGAAGAGAGGGGAAGTGATTCCTTGCTATTTTTGGGATTCTGATTGGCTACGTGGGCTTGAGCTTCTCGTTACACCGTTTGGCATGCTCTCGTTGGCATTGACGGCAAAACGTGTTAACAAACGCTTTACTTAAAACTAACAGCTGTGCACAATGTTATTTTTGAAAGCGGAGAGGTTGAAATGTCCGTTTATGAAAATAGCCACGTAGTCTCATTGTTGATTGGTTGTGTTTGGAAATAGAAAGCAAGTCACTTCCTGTTAGATTTTTGTGTATGCATTGCAGATAGATAGATAGATAGATAGATAGATAGATAGATAGATAGATAGATAGATAGATAGATAGATAGATAGATAGATGGACAGATAGATACATAGATAGATAGATAGATAGATAGATAGATAGATAGATAGATAGATAGATAGATAGATAGATAGATGGACAGATAGATACATAGATAGACAGATGACTTCAGGAGAGTTGGAGTTGGAGAGAGACAAGTAGACATAGTGATGAAATAGATGGAGAGAGTGAAAGAAGTGAGTGAGCATAATGAAACAATCCCAGTCTGTGTCCAGTGTGCCGTGCTCTGGTTGGTTAGCAGTGTCTGTTTCAGGCATTTTAAGGTGCAGCCTGATAGCAGTGGGGACACGAGTGTCTCTGTGGCAATTATCTGTCAACCTGCTGCAGGATGAGCTGCTCGGACTCTGGTGCAGAACTTTTGGAGCAAAGTGTTTTGGAGCTCAGCTCAGTCTGCATGGAGGGAGCCACTGCACTGATAGTTGTGTACTTCTGACAGACCTAGCTTGCAGCTTTTTCACATTAAATGTTTTATTTGGGGGAAGCCAACAGCATGATAATTATCATAAGAAGAGATTAGCATACCGATCATGTGGATGACGCAGGACTTAGCATCTCCATAAAGACGGCTTTAACAGGAACTGAAATTAACTGGTTGGGTTTTCCTCATTTTGTCTCTTTTTGCAATTCAAATATATAATAAAAAAAAATGCAAGAACACATACTTTACCCATGAACACATACACATGGACTTAATGGACAGAAAATGACAACTGCTGCTACTTGTACTACAACTACTGTATCTACCTTGAAATCCTCGATGCTCTACAGAAATGGCCTGGCTGAATCTACGGAGAGTTTTCTTTTCAAAAACGTTCTAAAATCGGACTCGCTGTTCTGAATTTGTATGCATGCTGTGCATGTTGTCATAATGAGTTGTCTGTTGGAGAATTGTCACAATGTCTGTCTCAGTTGGTTTTATTATACTCAGTCTGCCCCACGTCCAGCCACTTCTCACTTCCCCCAGGTCCCCTCCACCAGAGACTCTCCCACATATTCCCAGTCTCCTCGTACTTCCACCTGCTCACATGCTCCCACTTTCCTTCATCAGCCCTGCAGTACGTCATTTACTGGTCCATTTCCATTCGTTTCGCACCAGATTGTCAATGTTGCTTCGCGCCTTGCTTTCCAGCCATCTGAACCTGTATCTGTGCGTGTACCCTTATCTGTGCCTGCCTGCCTGTCTGTAAGCTCATGCCTCTTCTTCAGTACATCACTGAACCGTTGCTGTCTGCCTAGATTGTATGCCATTTGGTCCATTACTTGTTGCCTCGCACTCGGCTGCCAGACCGAATAAGCACCGCTGGGTCTCAACCACCTGAATATAAGTAATAACTGGAAGTGCCATACTGCCATATTTTTTTATTGTTTGCAAAGAAAATCTATTCTCCCCCATTAACACCCATCTATTTGGAAAGTTTGAACCTGGCAGTATGGCCCTAATAGTTCCTTTGAGTGCTAAAGAAATACTAAGCTGTCTGCAGAACTGGAAGTTTTATCTGGACAAAGATTATCTGTTCAGATAAGCAATCTGCATATACTTGACAGCACCCTTACAGTATATTTTACAGATCTTTCTGATTGCCGTGACACCGGAGACAAATTAGAAAAATGTAGCTGTCGAGCTACCAACAATACTAGTCACTCACAGTGCCACCTTTTTATAAAGAGAAACGGTCTTTCAAAATACAGCCAGATGATGGAATCTTCATTTCATTTCTGGCGGACTATTGGAATTCAAAATAAAACGTGTCTGTCAAATCTATTTATTGCGTTATGAAACAATGTACCTGAAACATCCCCTGTGCCTCGAGGGATCACATATGACAGATGTAAAAGTAAACAGAGCAAGAGGCTGAGGGGAAAAGCAGGTAAAGCTAGTTTAAAATAAACACACCAGACATGAGCGCGATTGGGTCTTTTCCGGTTAGTGGACACTCAGCCTGCTGTCCCTTCGTCCCATTAAGTCAGGAAGAAACGTGGAAAAGAAAAGCACCGACGGCGCTGCGTGATGCCAACAAACAAAGAAGTGAGCTGCCACTTGGAGACCACTCAGGCATCAGGAAAATAGAGACCTTTCAACAATACTCGGTTGTTTTCCTCAAATGTAGTTTGCATTCATCGATTCAAGAGGGAAGTTTAAGCACAGAAGAGGTTGTCCTTAATGGTGCAATCGCATCTGACACAAAGGCATGAATTACTGTCAAACCCATTTCCGGTAGCGTCTGATTGATAGAACTATTACAACAATATTTTGTAGTGTACCTTTGATGTGGTGATAGGGAAAGGATTTTCTGGGGGAGGAAGACATGCAGAGAGGAAAAAGAAATAAAGGGGGAGAAGGAGCAGACAAGAGAGCGAGATGATGTATTAATTGAACGGATTCAAATTTCCATTTTTTTTCTGAGGAAGCTGGAGGGGACAGAACGCCGCAGGAGAGGAGAGAGGAAGCCAGAAAACGAGACGGAGAAAGGGTGATGAAAACACAAGAAGAAAAAGATAAACTCAGAGGCAAAATACTGCAGCTATAAAGACTACGGGAGTGTGAGACACAAAAGCCCCTTTCAGACATGCACACTTCACTCGGTAAATGTGCTGGCAATAAAGATTATGACTACAATAAGTGGAGCGTTTTAAATCTGTGTTGAAACCGTTCCTGAAGAGTGATGTGGTTATGGGTAATTAGGTATGTTTCCAGGAATGATTTTATCTGCTTTCATAATACTTCATTTTTGTCTTTTCTAAATCTGTATTAACATGATTTAAGATACTTCATAGTTAAGGCTATACGTTCTGTGAAATGTGGCATCGGTCTACTACATGTACAGACTGATCTTATGAAATGACGCATGTGTGACACAACAATTCATATGCCATCATTGGCGTGATACAAAGACGCACACTCACTTTTTAGCGTGTATATCAACGCCTCTTGGCCTCCATTGACTAACGTTATTTTGCAGCAGCGAGTGGTATGAAAGGGCAAAAGAAATCTCTTTTCCTAAACTCAACCATGGCTTTCTTTTTTCAATTACACGGTGGCGTGTATGTGTATGCCTGGTCTATACAGCGTAACCATACACGCAGATAGCTCAAAAAGCGCACAGATGACACGTCACTTGGCTTAAGAAAGTGGCCATATACAGTATATTTACGCAAAGTCAGGTGTATTGTGGCGGACTCAGGGGCGTAGCCATGATTTCAGAAGTGAGGGGGACAGATGTTTCAGGAGGATGATTTTATTGAAAGATCCTCTCCCGTTTGTCTCTCCAAAATGGGGATTCCAAGTAGCATAAATTGAATTTACTGTATGTTTGTTGAGCATGCCAATGAACCAGGTAAGTTCCTCATTATGCAAAAAGATAAGACTTTTAAAAAAAAAGAAAATTAAAAATAGTGCTCATACAGTATATCCATAATATGATGTTATGATTGTTGACCATCTGAGGGCCAGCTGACAATCAATAAGAAACAAGAAAGAGCACATATTTTGGTTTATGTTATACAGTATTTGTGTGATTTTGATGTGTATTTCCAAGTACTTAAAAACTAGCACTTCAACTGTTTTATAAAAATATTCCTTCACTGTGATTTTAACAAACATTGTCTATATATGTATGCTCCATAAATTCTATCCGGCGGTTCATAAGATCACAGAGTTCTGAGAGTTTAACCACCAGTCCAATTAATCATCAAAGGGATGTTAATGTCTTAACTGCTATGTGCGTCTTTTGAACTGTGAGTATAGTACCATGGTTTGAATCATCTCTTTTTAACTAAATCTTGCACGGAAAAGCACTATACCCGTGTTCAGAATTTCATTGGCTAAACAAACTGTCCGTCATCAGCCCAACCGGTTGCAATTGGCTGGATCTGTACACAAAAAGAAAAGAGGCGTGTACCTTCTTTCACCACAGGCACTCGTTGGCTACTGTAGGCTGTGGACGAGACAATGAAGCTCCTATTGGTTCAAGTTAGATGTCAATCAAAATGTCGGACTGCAGCGGGATCTTAAAAGTGGAGTCGGCAGGTGATTACACGCGAACTTGATTTAGTCATGAGAATACAGTGGAATATTGAACATGTACCGCAAAATTAGAAATTTAAAAACGGCTGCCCGTGCATATATTGTAATGTCATAACGTGTTTGGACTGAACATTTGACCGGATTTGATCGTCTGGACCTTGGTCGATCAGGATGAATGAGGTTTCAAAGGTGAGTTGCCTCAAAGTTGTTAATTGTTTGTTACTCTGTCAGAGGGGATTGTACCGACTTTTTGTGATTGTGTAAGCTATAACGATTGTTTGTCTTATAACGACGTGAACGTCAGCACTGTTGAATGATGACGTCTGTAAAGCTCACGAGTCACGACGCATGCTCTAGCTGATAGGCTTAATAAAAAGAAAGGCCTAATAATAAGTAGGCTACACTAAAACATACTGCAGACGCTGCAACGTAAGATTACAGGACTGTCTTTATGAACACTGTGAAACTTTTACCGTAAATTTACTAATATAATAATATAGGCTACTGGCATTTACAGTGTGCATACTGTATTTTAAAACTCCACTGCGATTGACAGTAAATACCTGTAATCTGCAACATTCTGCAGATAGTGCTGTAATATTATTAATTTCACCCAGAATGCATTGCCACTTACAGTGTGATCCTGTATAATATTAAAACAGTAAGACACTGTGAGATTATAGCTGTAAATTCACATCAAAGGTTTACTTATGAAATATCCTACATATTTGTGAACTACAGTACTTTTTGTAAACCCCAAAAAGAATCCCGGGAGTCCCCCCCCCCCCAGGGATGCTGACACTGCTGCCTTAAAGAAAACAGCCAAGCACAGATTTAGAAAGCAGAGGCCCCTGTATGACCTGATGTGACTCGAGTGCAGATGCAGAGATGGGAGGTTTACTGTGATTTTTCAGATATTTTGATGTTAAGCCTAGCCTGCTATTAGTTTTTGTGCAGACTTTTCCCTTTTACTCCTTACATTTTAACACGAATATCGGTACTTTCTACTCCTTACATTTCACAAAATTGGCTCGTTGCTTAAGTTTAAAATAATTTCACAGGAGTTACTGTTATTTTTTTGCGTCATTAATCCCGAATGAAATCCAACCGGATGGGAATATACGTTGTACTTGATGCACCACTACAAGATGACTCGACAGATTCTGCAGCATTTATTCGCCGCAAATCTTTGTGGCTTGCTGGCGGTAACGTTAGCACATAGCAGTATGGACGGCAACAGGATTGAAAATGAAGAAAACAGATCCCAGAGATTCGGCAGACAAGCAGCAAGACATTCCCAATCATCCTTGGCCTTATCTGAGAGAGATAAGGACAGATCTACGGGACGTATTTATTAGTATTAAAAACTAATTAACTTCTACACCCCCAGCAGCATGCTGGGTATACAGCTCACTGCAGTACATTCAATAACAGAGCTTACTCAAACAAGGATCAGCGATGTAACTTTTCAGAAGGAATACTTTTGTCTGTGGGAAAAAAAAAAAGTCTGGTCCCAAATAACTTGCTGTTAGCAAATGATGGGTACACTCCAGCATTGCTAGGGGACCCACCTGTGTCTAGGCAGGTATATATTGCTCTGGACCTTAGGAAGGGCAGTGTCGAGTGTGAAGTTGTTTGGATTAGAGGTTCTCGAGAAAGCCTTAAGCAGCAACAGCAGAGGCCAATCAGCCGGCCCGTTCTGGACAGGCATGTTTTGAACGGGCTCTGCACTGGTTGAGCTGAACTGAATTAGATTGACCTAAAGTGAATAGAAACTGAAGTGGACTGATTTTAACGTAGCAGCCGAGGGAGACACCAGCTAGATGGAAATTGAGACAAATAAGGAACAGAACAAGTAAATGTGATAGAAAGGGAGAAGCACTGCAAGATAGACCACCTCCTACACACACACACACACACACACACACACACACACACACACACACACACACACACACACACTCCTACAATGCAGTGTTAATAGCGATGCCCAGGGTTTCTGTATATCTACTTTATGCTGTATGTGGGGGTGGGGGGGGAGAATCACAGTGAATTAACAGTCGTCACAGAGCAGCTAGTGACCCGCTGCAGAATATGGCCACGTGTGTCGGATGAAGTGCCTATGTAATTGGACGAGACAGTTTAATGGCTTCGTTGCAACCATTCCGGGGTCGGGAGAGCTCGAGTTCGCGGGAGGTTTGGAGATTAAAGTGCCGGCGGAGCTGAAATGACGTGACCCGCTGTGACACGGCAGGTGAAAAAGGTTTGAAGCACAAATTCAATTTCAAACCCATAAACTACAAAGATCGTGCTGTTATTGTTTTTGTTGCCTATTCGAAGTCTCTCTATCTCCTCCTCGCCCACCAAGATTTCCCACACACACACACACACACACACACACACACACACACACACCTGCAAACTTTCTCTTGAATGCATGTGTGTGAGCTTTCACAGACGCACACTATGCTCACTTTTATACACACACTGTCAACTTTAAGAACAACTGGGACTCTCACACACATGCACTCTATTATACATACAGAAACCCTCTTTCCTTACGCATACACATACAATCTCTGGACACACAGTCCCAAACACAACCATCACTCACTCAGCAGTGGCCACAGCGGGGGGCTGGCAATCTTCTCCAGGCTTCAGACCACAGGTGGTAAACCAAACAATCAGCAGTTCCCACCGCGATATCAGAGCAAACTGTCCTCACGCAGCTCAATTGACTTTCTTGTGACAGTGTAGGAAAGAATTTTTTTCTTTTTTGTCTTTAGTGGAACTTCAAAATTCAATAATAACGACGACAACACCAGTGGTCAGCTTCATCTGGAGCTTGGGAACAGTAAGGTGCTCTCCTTGTAGGAGAAAACTCAACAAAAATGACAGATAGGCAGACAGTGACAGTGAATGAGGTCAAACTGAGACGCCACTGTTTCTGTCTTCTATGAAAACGAATAATCGCGCTCAGAATGTGAGGAGACAAAAACGATAAAGTGATGCACAAAATATGCATTTACTGATATCAGCTTCTCAAATGGGAGGATTTGCAGGTCTTCTATGTTTTATATCACTGTAAATGTAAAATAGGCGTATTTGTGTGACAAAGCAAGACATTTTGACATTCTTCACTAATTTATGATACCTACACTTTTGCACACAAAAAAGAGATTTGTTGTACAAATAACCATTGGTTCTAGCTCTACTTCTTTTTTTTTTTGGTTACCTTATGTCTACTTATAGGTAACTGCAGCCAAAGGTCAAAGTGTTAACTAACTGCAGTAGGTAGTGTGTTAGTAGGAGAACAAAATAACAGTGCACCAAGTCTGTAGTTTGTCATGGTGGACCCAGTCAAAGCTGGTCTTGTGACGCTCTGGGACCCAATTTAAACTCCAACACATCTAAAAATGACTCCAATTTTAAATTGAACATGCGAGGGATTGGTGTAGAACTCCATATTATAATTTTTTTTGGGGGGTGGCTTTTATGGCCTTTTTAATGAGAGGATAGCCTGAAGATAGAAAATGGACTCAGCCCAGATGGGGGCACTCTCTCCTGTGTGAGCTGGAGGTCACCATAGAACTCCACATTACAATATCTGACGTTTGGATGTCCTGCGCATGCTGATCTCTGAGCAGTGGCCAAATATATGCCATATGGTCAGACATGGTGAGAAGTTCAAGGAAAATCTTTCTCAACAGTATCCATTCATCCAGTTTTGACCGGAAAGTGTCTCATATATATATATATATATATATATATATATATATATATATATATATATATATAGGATGAGCACTTTACTATTATTGTACGTTAAATGAATTTGTTAATGAAGTTATTCCATTTGTTAATAAAAGTCCCTTTCTTCCTGATCATGCCCATTAAATGACTCCAACCCCTTCACCTGTTAGCTACTTTTTCCGGTTCACCTGTTGCAAACAGTCTGGTCTAGTCTGGTGGAAATATCGTCCGTGCTGTCAGCTGCCATAGCAACGTGCCAAAAGTCATGTAACTGAAACACCAACATTGGGTAACTCCTGCTGCACGGGAAATACCACAAACTATGGTTAAATTATGGGAAAAGGGTTTATTGAGACCTTTTTTTGTTTTTAATTTTGGGCTACTAGAAGTTTGATTGAGCTGCATGGGACAGTTTGAGGTTAGCATACTTACTATAACTGCATTTGTCTTTTCCTTACACTTGGATGAGGAAAACATTTTGTATGTGCTGCGTTTTGTTGCGTCTGGGGTCACTGTGCTTTGCTCTGCTTGATTCTTCTGTTTTTGTAAATTACCCATATACCAACTGTAAGCTAATTTAGGGTTAGAAATGGCAATCCCTGACTGACAGAAACTGATACACCAAGAACTCTATGTATTTCAGTACTTTAACCCCGAACCTACTCCTAGACCTTTTCACAGCAGACATGTTGAGGTGGTACAGCAGAAAAGCAATGTTGAAGTTAACAAATAATGCTAGGTGTTTAAGTTCCAGTGCTCGCTCACTAACGTAGCATACCGGGTTGGGGAGTAATGTTATAAAGCTTTTATTTCTTTTGTTCTATGACACAGAAGACATCTGCTGTGGAAAAGGTTATCTATCTTATTGTGTATATTAAAAAAGTACAATATGTCCCTTCCTGTGACGGGGCTCATGGCTGCCGTCACGCTAGCAACACGCTACCTATTTTAGCTCTCAAAGACTGACCTGGAATGATGCCTGTTTATAAGTTTGTTTTATTTAGTGAGTTCATATTTTATGTTAATGATCACAAAATTAAAATCCCCTGTTAACCTAGCCATTCCTCATTGTTAATGTGAATTGTATGTAGGTCGTTAGGAAACAGTGTATGTTTTTTTTTGATATTGTGATCTATATTCATATTTTTCTTTTCTTAGTATTTTGTTAATGGTTTTGTGTTGCCTAAGGACCTTAATTTGGAATATAAATAAATATCCCATCTTTTCCCACCACATCTCTGACTCATCCTGAGTGTTTTTTCACTTGCTCGACTTCTGGCTACATCTACCCACAACACTTCCCTCTGAGGTAGTGTAGTAGAAGAAGAGAATGGCATGCGATTGAAATACTCAGGTGAAATAAACCGGTTACATTCCACTACTGCTTTTAAATGATAAATCATTCATCATCATTAATAATAAAAAAAACCTGACATCCTGAAAACTCTAGCTGGATGGTGTTTTGAGCCTCTACTGTCGCCGTCCCGGCAGCTAACCCCAACCTTAACCCTGAACATAAGCATTGCCGCGCTGCCTGGAAGGAGAGGTTGCGGGCTTAAAACACCAAACACCCATGCATCACACAACTTCAGTTCAGGGTCAAAGCAACAGACCAGCTGAATGTATGACTATGAGACTGCTGGGGTCTCTGCTTATGAGCGAAAAGCAGAATAACTGAACTATCAGCTGCTTGTTGTTGGATGTCGTGAGAAGTCTTTCCTCACACCACCTTTCATCCCGTGTGAACATAAAATCTATTTGTAGCAGTAAACATTTGGTAGAAATGGGAGCAAAATTGAACATTTGAGTTTGTTATCAAGTAGTTTCTTCCAGAAATGTCATTATGGTTTCGACAACGAACATGAGGACGGAATAGAACACGACTAGGCTGGGCACTGAAGTCAATACTTTTTGGGCACAGACCGAATTGCCTCTAAAGTATCAAAAAATGCCTCGTCATTCAATACCCAATTTCAATACACAAGGGCCAAATCTCATGAGTGTCATTGAGCCAATAAGCATGCTTCTACTAAGATCTCATAATGTTTGTGATAGGCTTTTACCCGTCGCTGAGACTGGGCTCACATAGTAGGAGCTGAAAAATACGTAAAAAGATTTGTGCTGCCATGTGTTATGTTGGCATTTCTTTTTTCTTTTTTCTTTGTTTTTTATAAAATTGGTAACTAGAAAAAGTATCAATTAGGAACCAGTAAAGTAAAGCTTCAGTGCTTCAAGTGAAGTTAATTGTTATTATCATGTTTTTTTTTTTTATTCCTCCGTGTCCTCCTTGGCTACTAGCAACTGCGAGGAGGAGGGGTGGGGACCGTGCGCCAACAGTATTGTTGTCATTACTTAAACCTCGGGTCTAATTTGACCCATTTTCAAAAAGTTGCTGTCTCAGAAATTGGGGTTTCTTTTAAACAAATAATGAAAAAAGAAAGTAAAATAAATGATCAGTTCACTACTTTCTTCGAATGTGGGTGTTTTATTTAATTTTATAGCATTTGAAAAAAAGATTGACAGATGTCGGTACAAACTTTAAAAACTTCAGAGGAAAAAAAATCACAAAACTTTTAAAAAACATAAATTAATCGCCAAACGTCAGGAAAAGTTACAAATGTTGAAGAAAGTGTCAAAAACATTGAGGGAAAAGCAACAAAAGTGTTACAAAAGACAACCAAAAGTCTTATTTTAGGACATTTTAGGCCTTTTATTTGATTGGACAGCTTAGCCATGAAAGGGGAGAGAGCGGGGATGACACGCAGAACAGGGACGCAGGTCGGTGACCACGGAGCCTCTGTACGTGGGGCTCACGCTCTACCAGGTGAGCTAACCAAGCGGCCCGCTAATTTGAAAAAATTGACCCAAAAAAACGAAGTGACATGGTCAACGGGGAGGATAACACAAGGGTTAAAATCCCTCATGGGGGCGACAGAAACTGTGCACTATAGCTTTAACTTTAGCATTCTGCTGTAGCGCACAGCACCACTCATTATATTAGTATTAGGTTTTACAGGTATCTGCAAAAGCGTCAGAGGAGCCAGATTCACCTGAGGAGGATGACGTGTACAGAACATGAAGGTAGGCTTGATTTAAGGCTTCATATGGGAAAAATAGTCAAATGACATCAAATGTGATATGACATCTCATGCTTTTGCCTCTGGACAATGCAATGCACTGGCCAATTAAATCCGTGCAACCTGAAGCAACAAACCTACCCTTGCAGCGCCTTATTTTTGTAACACTGAGCTGTTTATTGGTCGCGTAATTCTGAATCCTGAGCCAAGGCAGTACAGCGATGGCATATTAAATGTGTCCTAAGTACATTTTTTTTAGACATGAGAAACATATTGTGTACTTTTAGTGCACATTAGTACAAAAAACCCAAAAGTGTAGGTATTGAGAATAGGCCTCTCTTTTCTGGCAAGTTATTTTTATCGCTCTCTTTTTGTTAAGAAGAAGAACCCAAAATTGAATGGAACGTTCGTGTCTGTCCTCAGGGAGTTGTGTGAATGGCATTTTGGTCCAATGTAGGTACAAGTGGGTAGACACAATGAAAAATTACAACACGATAAGTCTCCTGGATTGCACTGGATGTTCCAGATTGATTATGCTCTACACAACAGTGTTGAGTATCCGAGGGGGGATTTCTTCTCTATCTCTTTTCTGTATCTAAAACAAAAGTGGATGTCTGTTTTAGCTAACCGCTCTGTATTCTCTGGTTATTCAACAAGCCTCTGGAGTGCTGGAAGCCTCTGAACACAATGCCAGTTGATTGGCTGTGTGCTCTTCTACTGTTGCAAAGAGTATTTTTACCTCTTAGTGGTTTTGTATGGGGCTGTGTGGGTGAGAGTGCAGTTGTGTATACAAGTGTGTTGACAATAAACAGCTCACTTTCTCTTCATCTTCATCTTTATTTAGTCTGCGTGTGCACGCTGTCAACACAAGACAAACATGTTTTTGCTGCTACTCCCACGTCAGTGCCAAGACAATCGTTGATAATGAAATCTGAACACATTTAGAACTTAACTTGCGATTGTTCATTACACCTTGTGGGTTTGAGACACAACGTCTTGACTCTGAGTTGAAGCACAAACAAAACCCAACAACATCCCTAACCCAACAACAAAGAGCTAAATGTTCTGTAGGAAAGAGGCAATCTGTAAGGTAATTAAAGAAAACTTTATATAAACCAGTGAGGCATATTATGATCAAATGCATTTAATCATCCAAAAATAAGATGATGCCTATTTTAATCTTCCTTTTTCACCGTGCAGAGTTAATGTTCAAGGAGGGTGGGCGAGTTGGGGTGGGCGTGGCCTCCAGTACATGTCAGCCATTTGGAGCTCTTCCACAGGGATAACTTCATGACGTGTTGAGCAAAAGACTGGAAACAGGAGGGAACTCCTACTTCTATTTACATTTTGTGGGCCCTATTTTAACGATCTACGTGCACGGTGTGACGCTCATGGTGCAGGTGTGTTTAGGGCGTGTCCTAATCCCCTTTTGCTAGTTTGACAGGGGGGGAAAAAAGGGTCAGTGTGTCTTCATTAATTCACAGGTGTGTTTTGGGCGTTACATGCAGTAAACCAATCACGGTCATCTCCCATTCCCTTTTAAAAGCCGGGTGGGTTTGTACCTTGGCGCATTGCCATTATGATGTCGGATTTGCACCGTCATATTTTTATTTGTAATCTTTTGAGAAAGATTAAGAGCCACTTCTGCCATTGCAGATGAGTGATCAGCTGATGACTCTCCTTCTTCTATTGAACTGATTATTTGCTGCACCGCAAGTCTATATTGACTCAAAAACGTGTGTACACAAGTTTAACCTTTACGTGAGATTTAATCGTAGCCTCAGCTCACGGCCATATTGACAGAAGCCGAGCATTGCGTGGAAATGACCGTCCGCCGGTTTTACACTTTCTTTCCGCCGTACGTTCTTTTTGTAAACGAGGCCAGTGTGTTAACGTTTCTCATTTGTCCATCAGTGGCTGCAGTTGTCAAATCTATCTTATTTATCACATATGGCCGAGATCACAAGAATGCAAAATCGCCTAAACTGTAACTTCTGCTTTTATAGTCCCGGGACAATTTCTCATGGATATAGTAATAGATCTGAGGTCTTACCATTCAACATCGCAACATGTTATATTTTATAAAATGAGCCTTTTTGACCATTGATTTGACCACTTGACCATTTTTATTGCTTCTGTAATGATGCGGCTGTAGATGTCCAAATTGAATACTATCAAAACATGTTTTTGTTTATGACTTGGTTGCAGTGACAGTGGGTAACACCGATG
>NC_045746.1:20093523-20097098 GCF_008692095.1 Etheostoma spectabile | reverse complement strand
TCACCTACTAATTCTCCCCCCCCCCCCGCCGCTGAACACAAAAGGGGCCCAATGAAAAACAAAAACACTTTTTTATCCGACACCCGTTGGTGACTCACAGCATCTGGTGATGAAGTGCGACCAATACCTTGCAATTTCTCTGTAGCTACGCCAGCCACTAGTCTTTATTAACTCTCGACTTAACAATGTAGAACAGATTATGAAGCGCTGCTTGCTTCAGGGAATATTAATTATGCATATTAGTTTTATTGGTTTTGTGCCCGCAGTGTACCATTGCTCTAGACCTCAGCAGAGTTTATGAAAAGGGTGAGGAAAATATATGAGCAGGTGACTAAGAGGACAGTTAAGTAAAAGAAACTATTAACTTTACAACACAGAGTAGGAAGAGAGTTCTGTTTTTGAATGGCTCTAACGTTTTTTTTTATTAAACCGTCAACATTTTTTTAATGATTTTGATGATAAATGAATATCATTTGTAGTTCAAGCTTCTCAAATGTGAGGGTTTTGCTGCCATCTTTATATTTCATCATTGCAAATTTAATACCTTTTGGGTTTTGGACTGTGTGTGACACAAAATAAGAAGTTTAACGATATCATCTCGGACTCTGAGAACTTAAGATGGGCATTTTTCACTTTTAATAGATCATAGATCTGTTGTTGACACAAGTCATTGAGAATAAAAGTTGAATTATTCGGTGAAGCCATGTTTAAAACCATATAAAACCTTTGACTCAACAATAGTTTCATATCTGAATGAGTGAAAGGTGTATATTCATGTGTTTTTGTCTTTGATTATTATCTCGTTTCCTTTTTAACTTCACTCTTTTCTTTGAAATGCAGTAATGAGTGGATTTTCCCAGTGTGGGATCAATAAAGTTAATCTAATCTTATCCTCCTTAAAACACAGAGCAATTATAAGAAATGTGGTATGTATTTCTTTTGCATCATCAAAAGCCATGCTGTTGTGAGTTGCAGTCAGGTGTCTCCGTTGTTGTCTCATGTGTTGACGGTAATTAACACCAAGTGCTTTTAATTACTCTGACAATGATATATTGATGTTTAAAAGTCACCTTTTAACATTTAATTCACCAGGGGATGTTTTTCCCGGCGCACATGTTCTTTATCATCTACGGCCCGTTTCACATTCATACAGCTACTTTGCATTCATTCCCACCTGGCCGGTGCAAGCAGTCGTGCTCAGCTGGCCGCCGGGACATCGAGGCAGATAAGATGCACCTCTGTGGTGGCTGCTGGGGGTGAGGACGCCCTTCATATGTCTCCTTGCATTACTCTCCCTCTGCATTACCAGCAAAGCGTGGAATAACTCGCCAACAGAATCAGCAGACACCTGTTTACAAGTCCCAGCACCGGCGGAGATAAATGAAATCAATACCCCGGCTGCCGTGCAATTTCTCTGTCGCGCCGCCGTCCACAAGCTTATATCACCGCACGTCTTTAAAGTGCAGAACTGATTATGAAGCACATTGCAGATCTGCTTACTTGAAAAATTGGTAATTATAGGCAGCAGAGTGTGGTATTGGTGGAGTAGAGATACTGTAAGTCGTGAACCATCTTTTGAAATTGTTACGGTAAGCAGAGAGGAAGCGCCATGCCTCATAATCAATGCTCATCCTTAAAGCTGGTAATAGCTGGGAGGGACTTCACAGAAACAGACCAACTTCATCTTTGTTCTGTTGAGACCTGAATCTATAACATATTAAGGAGAAAAAAAAAAACACAAGATTAATACTGTTTTTTTTAACTTCTGTATTGCTTTTCAAGGCAATCCAACATAAAGTCAAATGATGTACAGTATAATGGATCACTGACCTACTGTACTCTGTCTGTAGTCACCTCTGCCAGGAAGGTTATGTTTTCAGCTTGGTTTGATGGTTTGTTTCTCTTTGTCAGCAGGGTTACGGATCGGCCTGATTTTTATGAAACTTGGTGGAAGGGTGCAGCATGGGCCAAGTTAGAACCCATTAGATTTCGGAACAGATCCTAATCACGGGACAGATACAATACGGGACAATTAATTTTTCCCGTTTGTTAATGTTATGAGCTGGGGCGTGGTCTCGGCAGAGGTCTGCGCTCTCAGAGTGCCCCTGCTAGCATGTTTGATTTCTTTTATTCAAATGTTGCACACGTTTTGAGCAGAATTCTCAAACTTTGGCAAAATAAAATGGTAAATCAATGCGTGCCTCCTTTATGCACACATACACACATATAACTTACATCCTCCCGAGTGTCTGCAGGGACATATCACCTGCGCTGCCAGGATCTGTTTTTACTGACAGTCCCTAAAGCCCGCACTGAGTTTGACAAGAAGGCTTTTAATTTTGCAGCACTATAGTTGAAGGAGTTGGTCTCACTTTTTTCTTTTAAAGGCTTTTTTTTGAAGGACCTGGCAGAAAAGAAAGTCTGTATGTCACCGTTTTAAATTGATTTAGGACATTGTGGTTAGAATATGATAAGTGAAAGTGTGTTAATGTATTTACCCGTTAGTGTCTCTGTGTCTATTTGAAACCGTGCTGCCACTTGCCAGGACTACCTTTATAAAAGAGATTTTTAATCTCAAGGAGATTTTTATCCTGGTTAAATAAAGGTATGAATGAATGAATGAATAGAAGAGTATTTTAGTTTTTAAAGGAATGATGTTTCTTCTAATCCTCAGGCACACAGTGGTGTTTTATTCAGCTGCTTTAGTGATCCTTTAGAGACATGCGACATGGTCTCCGTTTGGACTTGAAGCATGCATGTTGTGGGTAAATACTGCTCCGCATTTTGTATTTCTGAATTTTTTTTTTCACTTTCTGGTGAAGCAGAGGCTGCATGTCACAGTTTCTACAGTAGAAGCAGGGGTGATTCTTGGATCAGAGCTTCAGGGGTGCCTGGCCCCCTTATTATAATATATATATATATATATATATATATATATATATATATATATATATTTAACGTTATTCTACTCTGCCAACTGTGCATTTTAAAGAGCCCATATTTTGCTCATTTTCAGGTTCATAATTGTATTTTGAGGTTGTACCAGAATAGGTTTACATGGTTTCATTTTCAGAAAACACCATATTTTCATAGAGTGAGACCTCTCACTTTTTCACCATCTTTGTTTGGAGGCACACGTGTGCAGTAGCTAGGTGAGATCACATCATCTAGCTGTTTGATTCTACAACTTTAATAGTACAAGGCAGGATTAGCTGGGAGCCTTCTCCTAAACGAGGGCGCACTTCCAACTTTGCATAGAATACCTGCAGAACAGGGACATGTAAGTAGTTCCTTGGTAGATTATGGTGAATTAGTGTGTGTTGTAGCCGTGTTTTGGCATTGAGAACAAGCTAGCACGCTAGCTCTAGCATGCTACGGTTAGCCACCTGGTCTCGGCTAGTGACGTAGAAAACCGAGCAGATTTTGAACAGCTCACCCGGAGACTGAAGGCAGAGGACATTCAGAAACATGTATCTCAGTCAAAACAGCATGGATAGTTTGTATATGTGTCATGATATGGGCACTTTTAACATCAGGGGAAATACTGAAGTATGTAACTAGAAAGATACCAACAA
>NC_045746.1:20081182-20093513 GCF_008692095.1 Etheostoma spectabile | reverse complement strand
AAAAAAAACCTTCCTTTAGTGCTGAGCCACAGGGCCATGAGCGCAAAGGTGAGGTGGTATTCCAAATGAAATAAGATATTTATCTATGGATAAACTAGAGGTTAATACGGGTGGGCTGAGATGCACTATTTAAGTTTATGGGTACTACAGCACTTTCTGAATATAAAGCAGTACTGTCTGTCTATCTTATGCTGTAGCTCTCCAGTCATGGCCCAGTTTAGTACAATCGGCTGGTTGGTCGGGGATTTAATCCGATTTGATCAATGTCTGTTCTTCAGAAAATGTGTCTTTTAACCAGGGCTGCATTTCTTTGATTAATCAAAATTATCAGTTTGTTTGGTCTAAAATGTCAATCATTGTTTCCGAAAAGATATTCACCTAAGGCCATAGAGAAGTAAAAAAACAAAATGATCAAATCTAAGAAGCTGAAATACGAGACATTTTTACAATTTTTCACTAAAAGAAACCGAGTAATCGATTATCAAAATAGTTGGCGAATAATTTAATAGTTAATCAATCAATCTCAGCTCTGCTTCCAACAAAGCAAATCCTGAGTAAATCCTGAATTCTTGAAAGTGACAAATATCTGCTCGACGAAGTAATCGTTGAGTTACTGATGACGACAAACAATTAATCAACACCACGCTGCGCTGCCATGGCCTGTAGGGCAGCACCATCCACTTAATGTCCTTACAACAACTCTGACAAGAAATGGAAAAGAAGTGAAAGCATCTCGGATGATGTGGAATGAAAGGTAGAGTCTGTTTTCTTCCTTCCAAGAAGGAGCTTAATGAGGCAACAAACGGCAGCTGAACCCCATCAGCAGTCCTCTTACTCTGTATATTCCTCTTTGGTTGTGTCAGTAGGCAGCCGAGTGTTCACAGATGAAAGAAGCGGGAGCTGAGGCGCCACTGAAGTGCCTCCTAAAGAGTCTCTTTGTATTATAAGTTGGCTGTATCTTCCCAAGGAGGAAACGACGACTGTACCTTAACTGAACTCTTGCTGTCCTTTGTTAGGTTTCCAGTACGGGGGTGTTCGTCGGTCTTTGCTCTGTATGTGAGGTCCTGTTGCTCTTTCACTTGATCTGTGCGCTGTGGGATGGGCTGCACAATAGATTGTATTTAATTGTCATCGCAATATCAACAAGCGCAATGACTATATCACGAGAGGCTTTACATTACATGTCATTTAGCAATTGCTATGTATGTCGTACGACTCTGGATACACTAGGGGTTAAGCGTCTTGCTCAGGGACACGTTGGCTGATGTATTGCAGTGGGAATCAAACCCTGACCTCCCACACCAAAGGCAGGGGTCATATCCACTGCGCCATCACCCCCCCCCCAGAGGCTGCGACATATCACAAAGACATACACACTCACATTTTTTGTGTTAGTTGGAAGGATATATTAGTAAAACAATGCACTGTATTGGTGCCTTCTAATATTCAAGTCAATGTTTAATTTGCTCAATAAATGAATGTTGGAAATTATTTTAAATGTTTCATAAGCAATTTGTCATATTTTACCAAAATACTGAAAGCAGCAGAAGGGCTGAACTGAGGACACTTTAATATCTGTTTATTTTCCAAGTAATCGTGCAACCCTACTGTGGGAACACGTAAACGAGTCTGGAAGGCTGTGCACCAGTGCTACTGAGACAGGTCCCTGTGCATTTATGGATACAGCTCCTGTAATGGTTCTCCTGAGAACTGACATCGTTGTCAACGTGTTTCAAAGATCATAACAATTAAGCTGTCTCGATGCAAAACAGTCCCTCTGGCGGGCTGCATTCATACAAATATAGCTGCTTTTTCTTTGGACTCGGCAACACTTATGGTAATTTGTTGGAGATAAAAAGGCTCTAAATCACTTATGACTGGACACACTGACAGGTGGCATAGACTTACCAGAGTGTGAAAGAATACCTGCCTTCCTGTGACAATATTGTAAACCGCTGTCAAACTAGCAGAAAAACATCACTTATAAATATTGTATGCTGCCTCTCATGTCAAATTAAGCACCTTCAGCTTGTCCTCCCTCCTCCATCGCGCATCTCTCCTGCTCAGTTTTTCCCCCTTCTTAATCCCTCTCAGGACAGTGATAGTATTACTAAGGGAGGTCTGCCGATTTGGCCTTTTCTTTTTTACCTCAGGACCCTGGACATTTGATCCAGTGCAGACTGAAGATATCAGAGACTTTCCCTGCTCAACATGCTTAGCATACGTCTGTTGGATTTGCTTTAATCTTGAAGCTCAGAGAGAAAAAAGATCATGCCCGTGTCTGCACATTACAGACTACATTTCACTTACAGGAGTCTTACAGCTAGTGGCAAGGGAAGGCCAGCGCCTCTCTTTAGATTGGATGAAACCCTGCAGGGAAATTGTGTTAGAGCAGCACCAAAGAATTTTACTGAGAAAAGAAGAAAATGGATCAAATAAAAGCAGGTAAAGAAAAAGGTAGATTCATGCATTTAGGCATCGTTTCTGTGTGTTTAAAAATCAAGCAAACGCATCTTCAAGGGTAACTACCGTGTTTTGTTTTGTTTTCAACCTGGAACCCATTTTTGTGTCTAAGTGACTGACGGGAACAACAATCTTTGAAATTAGTCCAATATTAGTCGGCAGCAGCGAAACAGACTACAATGTAAGTCAGTAGGGCAATTGTCCAGCTTGTATTTACTTTCACAAAAGTGCTCGTTTTGCCACTGACAGACTCAGATTAATATTCCTACAACATTATGGAAAGGATTTCTAAGGAGGTCGACCTTTCTGTTAAAGACTAAGATCCTATTTTAGAACATCCGTGTAATTTCTTTTGCTTAGCCCACCAGACTCCACGTAAATAAACAGTAATGTTAGCATGGTAAAATACACTTCATTCCAAGGTCGACAAACAAAATAAAACTATGAAAAACTGTTTTTGATCATCTTTCCACTTTTCCAACCACCACAACTCTAGTTTTGGTTGAAATTAAAAAAAGCTGTTTCTCTTGTTGGAATGATTGGATGAATTTCTGGCATGTCTGAATTGGTCTTGAAGTTTGAGCAGATTTTAGATCTGATTCCACACGTGGCCTCTGTCAAAGGTTTGTAAACTCTAGTGAGGTTGTTTCAGTGGTATTGCAGTAGTATTTTAAATGTGCCTGACACTAGTCTTAAGTTAGACAGACTAAAGTCTCTGAAGGACACTCTTCTATTTCTTGTCTGGAATTCTCTTCCAAGGGTTGCCAAATGTAACACTACCTTTATCTTGTTTGAAAAATAAATGATTGAAATTATTATTTAAAAGTGACGGTGTTTCATGTTTTTTTTTTTTCCAGTGTGAGCATAAGCGGCCTATGGTACTGTAATGTGAGCATAGAAGTCTCACATATGATCTGCGAAAAGGATGATAAAGGAGTGTAGTACGAGTCACTACATATTCCCACAGTGTTTGTTCACATGAGTGGCCAGACTATTTAAGGCGCATCCACTTGTAAAACATTAGCGTTGGTGAAGGATTTTCACATGAACAAACTGAATAATACACTGAAGAAAAACAACCTTGTTTTGCAAATACAGTACTCCATCATTTTACCTTTTAATGGCGCTTGCCCGCTTCTAGTACCAGCTTGGCTCGATTGGACCGTGGTGCCCCGCCCTCCTGGAAATGTAGACGCACCCTGGCGGCAGTAAAAAATCATTTGCAGCCAGGGTCAGTCTAGCAACTCTCCGTTGACTTTTGAGCTGGAAAAAACAAATTCTGGTAAAGCCAATCCCATTTTGTATAGAGTTGATGGGCGGGCTTAACGTAAAGACTACGGGGTTGTGACGATTTCGGGTGAATTCCCTGCTACTTGAAAACAAAGAAAATGGCTGCTGCTGGCGAACAGCGGTCTTTTGAATCGGCATTGGCCACGACTCTGGAAGACTTGGAGTTAAACACTGAAGTCATTCTTAAAAAAGGAAGATGTTTGGCCGACCGGATACGGCAAAAGTTTAATATATCAACTAGTGTTGCTCTGGTTGGTTGTAGCACTATCCTATTGCGTGTAAAGGGAATTTAAAAGACAACCGTTTACTCCGCCCCTCGAATTGAGCCCTGCCAATGGTGAGTTGACCTAACACGACTCACACACAGAACTTCTACTGTGTGTTGCTTTTGAATCTCGGCATGTGGTTGTTGCTACAGCCTGAAGACACATTTTGTTTCAAAAGATGCTGGAGGCAGCAACAAAAAACACCGCTGGCTAAACTATTTAGAAATGGCAGGTTTGTTCAAGACACCCCCGTCTGTTGCTAGCAGTGATGACGCAGTGATTAATAATGATTCTCTCTGACCAATCAGTGGTCTGCAGGTTTTCATGTCACCTTTTGGTATCACCTCAGCTCGCTTGGAACCTTGACCGAGGTGATACTGAAAAACGTACCTGTTAGCTAGTACCAGGTACTTTTTTCCATAATGCAAAAACTAAAAAGGCGAGTATAGGCGAGTAGAGGCAAGGCGATCAGGTAATGGAAATATTATGAGAGAGTATTAGAGGAGTTCTTACTCAGAAGGCTGTTTAAGGACTTCCAGGTGTTGTTTGTATAATGTAGATCTGTGAAACATTTGTGTTTGAGTGCAAATAGCACAATCGTGTTTCACTTATTCTTATGAGCAGCATTATCCCTTAAAGATAGCAAAGGGATCTGTGTCCAAATGAAAGCAATCTGAATGCATCACGTTTTTTGTAAGCGCTTGGCTTCCAAATGAACAAATTTCTGAGTAGTCCTTTTTTTTTTCTTACTTACTCCCTCAGTCCCCTCTCCAATTCCACCTAAACTCTGTGGCTCCCCCCCTGTCGCTCCTTCCTCTGTCAAAGTTAATTGTTTTCTGCAATTTTTTTCTGCTTTTCCCTTCATGTCATCTGTTTGACGGAATCGAGAGGACTCCTCATTGCCGCTGCCGTGGGGCCAAACAGGAAACAAGGTGCCAAGGATAAGGATGGCATGCCAGAGGGTGACTCAGTCCTCCCCCCCTCCCCCCCCCCCCACACACTGGAGAAAACACTAATACAAGTACTTTGACACATCCAGACTTCCCTCTGAAGACCTGCTTATACCCACATTATATAGTGTATTAGGAATTAAAAGTAGACTAGCTGTTTCATCACTCTTTGACCCAGGAACCTCTTTTGATGAACGTACATAATGTGATACACAGCTCTGCGAAACAATACTACACACACACACACACACACACACACACACACACACACACACACACCACCACACACACCACCTCCAACCCAGAAAACCCCCACTTTAATCTGTTTTCCAAATGTTGTTTCTTTCCCTGCGGTGCTGAGCCGGTTTTTCTATTTATGGAGGGGTGTTGAGCTGATGTGAGATGATCGGAAAGTGCCTCGCTCCCATTGTGATTCTCCTTGAGGTGTGTGTGCGTGTGTGTGTGTGCGTGTGTGCGTGTGTGTGTGTGTGTGTGTGTGTGTGTGCGCGCAAATGCATGTATGTTTGTGTGGTCTGTGTACACGTCAGCATGCATACTGAATATGTCTGTGCATGTGTGGATGTGTCTGTGCTTGCTTTAGGTCTGTCAAGGTGTTGTTGTGTGTACTTGCAATATGGATGATGGGGATATAAACCGGAGCCAGCTCATATAGAGCAGATGTGCCTTCAAAAATGACTAAATAGAGATGCAGGGAAGCACTACCAGGCAGACTAAACAACGCTTGCAAAGTGCACAGTTTTGCTGGCAAAGCTCTCTCTGTGTGTGTGTGTGTGTGTGTGTGTGTGTGTGTGTGTGTGTGGTGGTGTGTGTGTGTGTGTGTGTGTGTGTGTGTGTGTGTGTGTGTGTGTGTGTGTGTGTTTTCCGGCAGTGCACCAGACTTAAAGGCCCCTAAACCCTCTTTAGAGTTTTTAGTGTTTTTGTGTGCTTGTATTAAGTATCTCAGTCACAAACTTCCACCAAATCTCATACACACACACACACACACACAAATAAATACACTTAAATTATTAAACTTATTTAAAATCAGATCTGCTGTGTCCCAAAAACAAGTGCAACATTTAGCTTTGATTGTTTGCTTTATGGAATTGTTTTGTACAACCTTGTACATTGTCACCCACTGATACATTGTCATCTGCGTATGATCAACAAAGCTTCATTTGAAATGTGTTCGGCTTCGGTTTAGTGCGTGCACCTCGGACGAGGGCGTCATAGAGGTCTAACCTTGGATTTCCACCAACTGCAGAGCCGCTGCGTGACGGTTCCGCTGCGTGATGGCTCCGTACTCCAACATCTGTCACTACTCACCATTGCAGAACGGCTGCGGTCATGACTGACAGCTGAAGTCTCGAGGACCAACGGCATCTCTCGAATTCATGTATGAACGTGCGATATAACAGGATGTAGTTTCTACAAACGGAACCACAAAACCTCTGACCTGTTGTCTTCAGGCCTGTCTCTGCCCATTATGACATTTTCAAGATGTAGTGCAGTAAAATATGATCCGCCGTCAGCACGATGCCAGAGAGCTCCGCAGCAATTCAGCACAGGGCTGATTGTGCGGGACAGGAAGTTGAGTACAGAAACAAAATAAAACATCCGGTTCATTTTCAAAATAAAATAGACCCTGCTCATGGCGGATGATATTTCCCTGCACTACACCTTGAAAACACAGCACGGAGTTGTCTCCCCTCTACTCCTCTGGATGGAACCAACTGTTGTTGATGTTGTGGTTCTATTCTACATGAATTCGTGAGATCTCGTGAGTCCACGAGACTACCGCTGTCATGGCCGCAGCCGTTCTGCAACAAATCAGGACCTGGTGGGTGTTGACGGACGGCAAACCACTGAGCCGACATGCAGCAGAGCCGATACACCGCTCCGGAGGGCTGCGGATCGCCAGACCTGGGACGGAGTCGGAACGCTGCCGTTCCATATTCAGTGAAAACACACACATTGACTTGAATGGAAACCTATTGACTCTGCCGCGGATCCGTTGCGTTTGGTGGAAATCAGGGGTAATTGTTTAAGATGTGTGCCAGATAACAGCAATGCCTCTTGTTTGAAAGAACAACATTAATGAAAGAACATTTAGTAAAGTAAAGGAGGTTGTCTGGTTCATAAGCAGGTAGAGGAAACACACACACAAAACCCATACACACATGGTTTTTAAAATCTGTGCTATTTCCTATCTCCAGTGTCTAAATTTAAGTTATCAGTGTTCGTCTCCTGCCAGCGAAAAAAGGAACACACAGTCGCACAAGTTTCTGCAAACCTGCAACAGCCTTGTGATCCACATCAAACTCACAGGGAAAACACTAATTAATGGTAAACAAAGTTCCAGGCATGAAAACTAATGAAGATATTCACAAGTTGCTGGGTACCAAGAAGGAGGCTGAGGAGGGAAACTTGCTCTGGGTACAGGGGGGAAGAAAGAGATGCAGACAGAGGGGGAGGTAGAGATTGAGAGAGAAAGAAATACAGGAGGGGGGGTAACTGGGAGTAAGAAATATACAAAAGAGGAAACTAGAAAACAGGAAGGAAGTGAGGGTAAGAGTAGGCGTTAAGGGGAAGAAGTAGAGATGATTCAAGAGAAGAAGAAAGGAATCAAATGAGCAACAACAAAGGGAAGAGCAAGCGAAGTGATGGTGGGAGAAGAGACGATAGAGAGAGAGAGAGGTATTTTGGGAGGTGTGAGAGAAGAACACATCACCCCGGGGGCTCTGTGTCTTTCCAGCCCTTTAATGTCTTTAATTAAAGCCACCAGTATTATCTCTGCGCTCCCTTGGAGTACCATTAGCGAGGCAACACTCAGCTACACAGCCAGCTGATAGCGGAGTGGGGTAAAGCGCCTAATGATGGGAGGAAGCGGCGAGAGAGGGACAGACGGATGGGGTGGGGGGAGTTATTGAGGGCAGGGGCAACGCTGGAGGTTCGCACGGATGGGGTGAGAGGAGTTATTAAGGACCAAGGAGCGCTGGAGGCCGGGGATGGAAAGAGGGACATGTGTGATGAGGATGATGGAGCGGTAAGAATGGACGGAGGGGAAAGGAAGCATAGGAAGAGAGGAGTGGGGGTGAGATCTCAACTTCAAAAGGCCAAATCTGGAGGGTAGAGAGGCTGCCGTGGAGAAAGAATTACAGAGCTAAACGTGTGGGCTGACTGGTACATGATCATATTATGCCCGCAGCTTGTTTATCAATCTGACTTCCCTGGTCCCTGGCCAAAGAGGTCTCCCACATGGCCCTGTGTCAGAGAGGGGGGGGGGGGGGGGGGGGGGGGCATGGAAACCTTAGCAGGGGCATGGGGCCGGAGAAGAGGGACAAGAGGGCAATGATTGTCTCGTGACATTTCAAGATGGAGCTACTCAAACCCCTCGACACAGGTTGCATGTGTCTATTGTTGTTTCCATGAACTTGATGTGATATTCAAAGCACATTTCTGAGATTCCAACACATAAATCAGTCGGAGAGTACTTGTTGATCCATTAGCTGATCAACTGAAACTGTTTTGCCAACTACGAATTGAGCGATTGTTTCCATGTCATTTCCCAAGCAGAACTGCACTAAGATCATCCACCAGTGCAACATCTTACACGTTATGATTTGTTTTTATGTTTTAGATATCCGGTTTGTTTTCTACCCCTCTCCACTGTCATGTTAATCATTAACTTTAAGATGTATCCCAGTGATCTCCTCAGTGGGTTCTGACCCCTGGCTGGGAACCACCTCTAAAGGGCAAGTTGGGGAAATGAGGACAAGGTAGATAATATGGTAAGTTTTTTTCTATAGACACTAAATATAAGCTTTTAATTTGGGTTTATTTACGAAAACACTTCCTGTTGATTTTGACAGCTTGGATACAGTATATGCTCCACAATGATTTATATTTTTAAATCAGTTTTGCAGAATTTTTCAGTTTTGTTTGCTCCTATTAAAGTGTAGAAGGCAAAGCAGCCAACCCACTTCACATTATATCACATACAGTAAAGCAAATCCCTCACTACACCAATACAAAAGTTCTGACGAACTAAATTGTATAAAAATACAAACTTACGATGTGAAACTTAAAGTCCTTTCAACACTAACAACAACAACAATAATCAGTGTTGCCAACAGGGACGTTGTAGAGCCCCCTCTGGTGGACAAACTATAGCATGGTTGACAGTCCGTTTTTTTTCTTTTTTTTTTCTCCTTTTTTTTAAATCATTTATTTCTCAGAATCCTTTATTTGTCATAAGTGATTCTGATGAATGAATATTCAAAAAAAAAAAAGATTGTGAAATGCCTAATATTGGCCCGCCAATATATCGGCCAGGCTCTAATACTTAAACATCTGTCCTATCAACCTCTGTTCGCCATTGAACTGTCAGCGCGGGGAGATGTAAGGATGTGCAACCGAAAGGAAGTGTTGCGACCAAGGCTCGATAGATACAGTGTAAAGGAGTTAAAACAATGTGTGAGTTGCAAAATCGAATACAATTTTTATCATAACAGGTATATAGATGGGAAACTAAAATAAAATGATTGGTGGCTGCAAACACAGCTGCTGCAAGAAGAGAAAGCGAGAGAGTGCTTGAGTGAGTGGTTTTAAAAGGATTTCCAGCTGGCGCCAGCTATCAGCTGTTAACTGCTGCTGGTGTTCTAGGTCAACTATAAGATACCACAGGAAAGAATTCATCAGACATGCATAACCCTTTTACAAACTGGCCTGAGGCAACCTCTGTCAAGTACTACAAAATATTTTTTTTATGAAAAGCTACTGTATTTCTAAGGCCACAGTGACACACTTAAAACCAGCGCAGCCTTTAGATTTTCAAATGCGTGATCCAAATAAAATGAGTAATGGGAGTTTGATTATTAAAGGGACATGGTGACAAAATCCTGGCACAAGCTTGTGCAGTATAGCAACTGCTCACACGGAGGAGTCACGCCAGCTACAGGTGAGAAGTAACAAGTATTTAAAATTCATGATAGGCTCCAGCTCACCTCCAATGGGACAGACTTGAGCTTTGACAGAGTAAAGCTGCAGCCGGAGGAAGGTTTGAATCCCTTTTTGTGTTTGGGTTCAAAGGGCCAAAAAAATCCTCATGTGCATGTGTCACTCAGGCCTAAACCAAATTGCTGGGGATGGGGAGATTAACAGAGCAGGCGAAGCAGGTTTTCTTGTGGTAGTGTTGGTTTGGAGTAGTTTGACTGGGCTTTCTGGACGGGACGGGGGGGGGACGGGGGGGGGACGGGGGGGACGGGGATAAATGAGAGGTTGCAGTAGCCTATATTGAGATCAGAGGATGACTCCGACCCTGTGCATGAACAATTTTAACGGTGTGCTAACATCAGTTTATTCGCTTAATTGCTCCCAGAGGGCACTACATTAGATGTTTTAAGATGGTCAATCAAAACCGTGTGAGAGTGACTTTGTGTGATTTTCAGAGTGGCTAATTCTATAGTTCCAAGGCTGATTTGTTATCGTTGTTTTTTTTTTGCCACTTCAAAATCACAGTCAGATATTATTCTAATTGCTTTGGCCTGATTAGGAAATAATCAAAGCACATCATTTTAATAACAGGGGGTCTATATCTGCCTTCAAAAGCCTGGGGTAGGGCTCAGGAAACAATGATTTCACTCTTGTTATGTTTTCCTTTAGATAATCGCACAACAGACGTTTCTTGTCCAATTTATATAAACATATTTATATAAATGCACACACTGGTTGATGTTGGCACAGCTTTGCAGATTTCAAACGTGCTGCAGGTACATGTTAGCCCCTGCTTGAGATGTGGTTGGGTCATCCCTCAAACAACGGGGAGACTTAGCCACTGTGTCAAAATGTGGGGATAAAACAGGTTTTTCAGGCTGTAACACTGGCGAAGGACGCTTGTGCTTTTTGACATTCAACACATTCATTTTAATTTCGATGTGTCGCAGTAGCCACATCTCCCCAGAGATTTCTCTGTCTTACTTTTTCTAACTTGCACTTGACTCATTTTCTTTTCCAATGGCCTTTTCTGTTGAATATAGGATGTCCTTACCCATTTCCTGCCCAGTTTATGTTTCATTGCAATGTCAAATGTAGATTTTGTGTAGCTTAAAACTTTGATACAGTGAAATCATTATGTAAATGTTTAACCTGCTGTAAAAGTGAAATCCAATTGGAGTCCTTATCTTTGTAGACATTTGAACATTTATCTTATGAAAGTTATTAAACTCCGGAGTGGGAGATCTCAGATGCTTAATTTCATGAATGGAATTTCCACCATAATGTTGGCGAGACGTTGCCAACAGAGTATGTTTGACACCGACCCGATCCACTTAAGATGCCGCTTTGAGCTTGTGAAAGCATGCAGATCACGTTCTTATACTGTTTGAAACTTTTTTTCTGACCTGAAGAGCAGATGACTGTGGTAGAATTGTTTTCTTGAGGCTGTATACTTGTTTTATTTTTAATTTTTAGAGCCACATCTCTACTCTTACATTTCTACTTGGACTTGAAACATCAACACACTCACTTCTTTACTCGAATCTGTCTATATCTCGCTCTATCATTTCAAGGACATGGTAAAGCTTTAGTGCGTAACTTGAACGTCCATTACATTCAAGCCATTGCCAAATGAGTTGCTAGAAAGACTATCAGCTCCACACAACTCTCACTGTATTTCTCAGTATGGCTATGTTCAGAAGATTGTGTCATCTGGCTAAAATCAGTTTATCCACTAATTACTCTACTACATTAGGCCCTATGCTATTCTCATTATACATGCTGCCCTTGGCATCCATATTTGAAAAACATGGGTTCTCTTTCCACTGTTTAGCAGATTATGTGCAAATGTATATGCCTTTTTAAATCTAAAAACTAAGGGCTCATTGCAGCCACTACTTGATTGTCTAAATGACATTAAAAGATGGATGAGCCTAAACTTCCTCAACCGGGAAAAAAAACGAGGTTATAGTGTTTGGACATCACTATGTGGTTGATGTCGGCACCCTGAGCCCACTAGCTCCTAACATTTGTTCCGGTGTAAAGAGTCTTGGTGTCTATTTCGACAACGCCTTCAAATTTGAGAAGCAGAATTCCTCCGTTGTCGGGTCTAGCTTCTTTCAGCTGAAGTAATATAGCCAATTATATTACACCTGTGTTGTGCTCCCTCCGCTGGCAACCTGTTCGCTACAGGATCAAGTTTAAAATCTCACTTTTAACTTTTAAATCTATCCAAGGTTTGGCGCCGCGTTACCTGACCAAGTTCTTTCTTGTTTATACTCCAGCAAGAGTGTGTCAAAAACTGTTTACGTGTGAGAGTGAGGTTGTGTGATTCAGAGTGGCTAATTCTATATTTCCAAGGCTGTT